>NW_027155869.1:638-13305 GCF_002600585.1 Cystoisospora suis | reverse complement strand
TCTTTAATCTATCTTTCCATCTATCTTTAATCTACCTTTAATCTATCTTTAATCTGCCTTTGATCTATCTTTAATCTATCTTTAGTCTATCTATCTATCTATCTTTAATCTTTTCATCTATCTGCCTATCTTTAATCCATCTCTCTATGTATCTTCTTTCAATCTATCTCTCTCTATCTCTTGAATCTATATCTCAGTCTATCTATTTTTCTCTCCCCCTTGAATGTCTGTATGCCTCTTTCTCTCTCTATCTTTCCCCTCTGTCTGTGTGTCCTGTCTGTGCATATGCTGTCGTTGTTACGTCATGTAGAGGCCCTATGTCTCATGGCTCTAAACACCATCGAAGCGCTGGATCCATCGGAGCAGGTACCGATCCAGGTCGAGTGTTGCCCTATACAAAGATGGCTGGGAGAGACAAGGCGAAGTACGCGACAGTAAGGAATCTGCGAGTCTTAGGTCTTAATGTGAAGCAAAATCTTCTCATTGTTCGGGGAAGTACACCTGGATGGGATATGAAAACGATTCTTCACGTCACCTGGGAGAGATGGCTTGAAGAGGCGAAAGAAGATAAAGAGAAACTGCTCGAGAAAGAACGCGCCGATCGCCTTGAGTTGATAGGTGTCACCACACCCGGTGGCATCAAGTCGGCTAAGAATATGAACCCATCTGGGGGGGGGGGTGGTGGAAAAGGAGGTAAAGGAGGTGGGGGGGGGGGAGGAATAAGAAGAACAAGAAGTGATGAGAAGAGAAGGAAAGATGAGGGGAAAGAAAATCATGATGCTTCGTTAGGAAGAAGAGTAAACGGAAGATACAGAAGAAGCCACCGGTTTGGACAAAGAGAAGAGAGAAAGAAAGAAGAAGAAGATGATAGGTCTTCTGTTCGAGAAGAAGAAAGGAACTGTTTCTCCAGCTCATCGAGTCTTCTCAGTGAGTTGAAAGAAGAAGAAGAAGAGGTCAGGGGTCTGTGTGTGTCTCTATCTTGAAGAAAGCAATGATGAGCTCGCGCTCTCAAAAGAGAGATAAGAAAGAGGAAAGAAAGAAAAAGAAGGAAAGGAAGAAGAAAACGAATGGAAGACAGAAAGGTACACTTTCGTGTCGGATCTTGTATTTCTTTAGAAAGAAAGAAGAAGAAATGAAGAGTCGATAAGGATGGATCTTCATCGCTCATCAGAAAGACTTCGTCGTCTTCTTCTTCTTCTTCCGGACGTACAACATCAAGCAAAGGTTTCTTTCTTGTCTTACATCCATATCTCTCCCCATCTATTTGTATAGAGGCATACATGTCTATAGATATATATACAAGTAGATATGTGTGCTCTATCATTTTCTTTTCCCTCTCTCTCTCTCTATGGGTGTTTGCAGTTATCGTGTTGGATCACCGAGCTTTCTTCTGTTTCTCTCGCCTTTCTTGGACCTTTTGCTTCTCCTCCCCGTTCTTCTTTTCATCTGATCTAACAGAAGACTTCTGCTTTTGCTACATGTGCAAAGGAATATCTGTATCACTCTGCCAGTGTATAGAGATCTACACGTACACATATAGAGAGAGGGAAAGAGAGGGAGAGAGACATGCATGGCCGTAGGGTGTCCTTACTTTGTCAACGGGAGTGGGTGTGTGTCTTTATGATGTGTATGAGGTGGCGTAGAATCGATTCAAGCGAGAGACAGAGAAACCTTTTCTGATGCGAATGATAGAGAAAGTTCATCAGATGAATCGATTGTCTCTCTCTCTGTCTCTCGATGCTGTTGGGGTCTCTCCTCGGGGAGGGGAGGTCTTACCATCAAAGCGCTAGGTCTTTTTGCTTTATCTTTTCTTATCATCCTCGGTCTTGTTTAATGAACTAATGGAGAAGGTTGAGTTCTAAACAGACAGACAGACAGACAGACATGCGCCATGATTCTTGCTTCGTGTTGAGAGAAATAGAGATTTCCAAAGAATGAAGCAAGAGAACAGAGAAGAAGGAAGAGAAGATAGAGGCATATCTCCGTCGTTTCTTTCGCCTATTTCGTATTGTCTTGGCCCACTGATAAGGATTAATTTTTCTTCATGTATCTGACTTCCTTTCATCTATCGCAGACATAGATAAGAAAGATTTGCTGAGCTCTCTCTCTTCTGAAGATCTTAGAACAACAACTTCTTTCTTAGTCGCATAGACGATTTCTCTCTCATGTAGGCATAGTGTATATACAGGTAGGAGTCTATGGGGGCGAGAAGAGAGAAAGAAGAGAGAGCATGCAAGTGTCCCTTAGACTCAAAATTTCACGGTGTCCTTTTCACGTTCTTCCGTCTATTTCTCAGTTCCATAGAGAGAAGAGAGAGGACAGTTCTTTTGGCCGAGTAGAAGTAAACAAGAAGATCCAGATGAACATAGAATGCTTTGCAGGCGTACGAGAGATAGACGGAAAGGTGAATATCGCTTCTTCCCTTCTATCCTCTTTCTACAGAGAGAGAGACACAGCTTTCCTTCTCTTTTGTCTCCGGGGACCCGAGTAAACCTTGATCTAGATTCATCACTCCATACGACTAATGACGATCAGCTTTCTCTGTCCATAAGCCAATCCTCCGGAATTCTCTCTTCTTATCCCGTGTAAGAGGTTAAAGAGATGAACGAGTAGCTAGCTGCTTTTACTCGGTTCTAAGACACGGAAAACTGTTAGAACTAAAGACTCGCAACTATTCAGGTTCAAGGAAAGCAGATGAAGAAAGAAAAGAGGACGAATCTCCAGCATTCTTCGGCCGGGGTGTATTCGCACGTGTCTACACGGAGAAGATTTCAGTTAGCCTGTAGACAAGACATAGTTCTCTAAGAGAGAGGAGAGGCGAAGCGAGCAAGATTCTAGCGGTAGGTCCGATGCTCTTTGCCTAGGTGTGTTTGGAGACAGTCACCTGCCGCGGAACTTTCATTTCTGGTACTACCGCTTATCGGAAATCGTCTCCATCTCTGTATTTCTATCTACCCGGAAGTCTCATGTAGAACATTCTCCAGCAACGCATGCCCATGTAGGCTGAGTCTTCGCATCTCTGTGAAGCTGTCGATATCTGTCTATGTGTATGGACCTTTTCGAATACTCACCCACCTATGCGTTTCTACGAATGCGGATCTATCTATCTTTAATCTATTTATCTATCTTCAATCTCTCTATCTATCTTTCTGCATATTGGTCTTTGGACCATCAGGCTCTCTACTTCTAATCTATTGATCTGTCTACGTCTATCTGAAGAATTAGCTGCTTTCCGCCATGTGCCGGATAGCTAGGGGCGATGAGGAGGCACGCCCAACAAAGAAACATCTGGAAGAAGATGAGAAGCAAGACCGAGCGATCGACTAGAGTTACTTCATCGATAACTCTATGGGTCGGTCTATAGCATGAGATATTTGATTCTTACCGGTGCACACATCGGAGACACCGTAGACGGCTTGCTTAAGAACAAAAAGAGAGAGGACGGACGTTTTCTATTGGTGGAGGGACCTGATCAAGCTTGTTCACTATCCTAACACCTAGGTGAGCGAGGTCTAAGCAAGTGTCTTATGTTCGTGTTGAAGATGTAGTCGGAGAAACGGGTCGTAACCATAATAATTGTTCTTTGTATGTACAGCCTGCCACATGAACTGACGTGAACATCAGCGACACTTCCATGACCAGACGTCTGGATCTGAGAGATCTTTCTCAAACTGCTTCCTGAAAGTAATAGACAGAACATGGACGGCTCAAAAACAAATACGCGAGAGAGAGAGAGAAACAAAGAAAGGAAAAAGAAAGAGCTGCTAATAGATTTACCAGGGAGCAAGCTTGCCGGTTTATCCAGGTTCCTCATCTTGACAGAGAGAGCAGGTGTTTGTCCGATTATGTCAGAGGGAGAGCTCTGCCTAAGAATGAAGATGCCCACTCAAGTGACTATTTGATCTTTGTCAAGCATGAAGAGGAATAACAGAATCATCCTGCTTTCTGTCCTCATCGTCTTTCTTTGCTTTTTATCGGCTGCCTGGTGGGTTCTCTTGACCGTCTGCGATCCTCCCTGGAGCACATCAGCCTTTCCCCTACTTACGATGTTTCTTTGTTCTTCTTGGCCTGTTTCATTGTGTCCTGTCCCTTCCCCCCTGTACGATTTATGGCTAGATAGACGTGCAGACAATAACCTGTACTCACTCAAGAAATGAGCTGGCCACCGGTCTTGTTTCATCGCCCGCGCCTGAGTGGCTTCTGCGTCAAGCTAGATATAACAGCAAGTAGGCCTCCAACGCGCGACGGGTCCATGGCTTTTCCCCAGCCAACAAGCGGAGCTAGTTGCTTCCAAAGAGGTAGACACCCGTGAACATCACGCCATATGCTATACTGGGTGGGATTTAGTGCCGCTGGCTAGCGTGGAGGCGGTGAGCCTTCAGTCCAAAATAAACCGACTGAAGGGAAAAGGGAAACGCAGGAGGAGGGGGAGGGGCGAGTGAGTTCTCTTGCGGGCCCTCTGTCTGTCTGAAAGAGAACTTTTCACCCAAGACCATCCACAGAGAACCTATGCTAGCTTCCCTCGTCTCCTTCTATATTTTGCCGGTCTTTTCCTCCCTGACTTCTGTGTCTTGAGTCTTCATGCACTGGCAGGTGGTGGTACCAAGTCCTCTCACTCCACGGGAATTGTTATCTCCGCATGGCATCATCTCTCGCGCAGCTAGCTGGGGTGATCCTTAACCATGGGTGCGTAGCTAGCTGCTAGTCCTTCAACGGTGAACCGGAGGATCGCCGATTGTTGGTGGTTAAGCTCACTCGCCCCGGAACAACCTGTGGTGTCTGATGCGTAGTGTTGTTCGCGATATCTGTTTCCTCCATACAAGACATAATGTATCGTTTTGCTTGTCTTTCTTTTGAGGACATCCTCTTCGTTTAAGCGCTTGTCTTTGTTGTTCCGAAGCCTTTTCGAGTTTTCGTTTTTGTCTAAGTGTGACCTTCCGTCGTTTTTCCGTCCTTTCAATCGACCCCATCCCACACTCTATCTGCCTGGCATAACTAACACCCCCACCGCCATCATTCGTTTGACTCCTCTTCAAGGGCACATCCCCGCCTGGGTTCTTCCCGGCTCTTTCACCTCTCTTCTTGGTAACCCTCACATGGCAAGAGAGATCAAATAGAAAAGCGTTGAGCTAGGAGGTAGGGGCCCAACCACCCACTCACTATTCCTCCTCAGCAACCATCTCGAAACACCTTTGAAGCAGGGCGGGCCGTCTAGCCAAAAACAAGCAGCCCGACAACAACTAACCTCATTCTTCTTTTGTCGTTGTCAAGACTTCCAACTGAACCTTTTTACAAAGGCCGTCGGCTCTTTTCTCTTTTTTTCGTAGCCCGAAAGACCAAATGGAATCCTTCCATGCGTTTTTTCGTTGAGAAAGCTTTTCAACGGAGGAATAAGAAAAGAGAGTGTGGAAGTCACGATCTCGATTCATTGGTCCTCCCGGGGTCTCGGTCTTCTCTCTCTCTACCATCGACCTCATCTGCCTCACCTCCTTCCCCGTCATCTCCCTAGTCCTTGTTCCACCACAGCCAGGCCTACGTTGCTTGGGCTAAGGAAGGCAACTTCTTCTATGCCTACATCAAGGCAGTCATTCCGGTACGACAACCACCGCGCGACGATCACATCCTGGCTCATCCGACTCCTCTTTGACGGGGGTGGTCTTACCTAGCTGCTCCGCTTTCTCTTCAAACTTGCCGTTTTTGTCGCTTTTTCCTGAGTTTGAATGGATCGGTGCTTCTGTTCTTTTTCTTATCAAGAGAGTTCCCAAAAAGCAACCTTTGAAAGGACGTAGGTTACATCCGTCGATTCTCATCTCTTTTCTTCGCCGTGTCATTCCTGCTGGTCGATTCGAGTGAGCCTTCTCCTCCAGGTGTGTAATGGGGTTCTAGTTGTTGTCGGCCCTCTAGTCGTTGTCCTCAGCTCACCCATCGGTGGTGTATCTTACTACTCCGTCTCGACATTAGTTTCTTCCCATGAATCCTTGTTCGCCTGGTTGATTTTTTAGGAAAAATGTCTCTTCTTTTGATCATAATAGGTCAAAACAGCATTTTTCGTATGGAGAAAGGTATCATTTCTCTTACGCTCGGGTGGGCTAGCCGGTAGTAGTGTTGTTACCCCGGTCTTCAACGTGTGTCGGTTTGGCTCCTTTCTTCCTTACGTCTTTCGTGCTTATTACGTCGCTCTCTATTCCGTACATATATTTACATGCCTTGTCATTACTGATTAGCGGTGTGTACATGCGCCTTCTCAACCCACTTCTTCATTCCTGCCGGGTTCTCCGTCATAGCAGTATTCCCCTGCTTCTCTTTTACTGTGATTCTTTCATGTCTCTCGTTCTTCTCTTATCCGAGTGAGCTGGAAATTCCGACAACACATGAATTCTTAGATAAAAACGAGCGCACTTGCTGAAAATTCTCGGCCCCGTGATGACCGACGCCGCCGCAACGACCTGTGTTGCAATCCACGGGAGAAAAACCCCGGGAGATCAGAAGTGAATGAAAAGCACTCGTTCATGGAGAAATGTTTATCTGTAAAGAAGGCATTTTCACTGAAGTCATTCGAAGAACATTTTCGTTAACAGGGATAAAATTTCCTTTTATAGAAAGGGTGAATATTTTCCGCTGTATTCGCTGGTCCGACAGGAGGTCTTCAGGCCGCCGGGTAGTTGGCTGTGTATCATCGGACGTCATCCCCCCGAGAAGGGCAGAGTGAGGAGTGAGCGAGAGAATCGATCGATGGCCGGGGCTCTATGTATTTGATCTCGCCGCTTTCTTTTTCACTTTATCCCTGTTTTGTTTTTTATTTTCGTTTGTTGTTGTCATTTCTCAAAATGTTCATAAGATAAAGAAGACTTCCTTCAAATTCAGGTGTCAGCGTCTCCGCCGTCCGTCGTATCTTTCCCGTCATCCTCTATCCTTCTCTCCGTTGTCCTCTTCCGGGCCGTCCTTCTTCGAATTTTCTTGTTTTCCGCTGTCATTGTGTTCGAGATCGTCCTCTTGAGTCCGCTAGAGTCTTTTCAAAAAAAAAAATGTCTTCGTTAGTCCAGGTGTACCGATCGATTCACGACAATCGAGTCATACCGGCGGAAGTGAGGAACCCGTGTGTATTGTATGGGTGGGAGACATCGTGAGATACCGCGAGCAGCTAGCAGCTTTCATATCTGAAGAGTCTTGCCAGGATAGACATGTGAAAGGAAGGGCTCGCTTGTTAGGAGAAAAAAAAAAGAAAGTAAGGAAGAAGGGAGACGTTTCGGATCAGAAAGCGGAAAGTAGCAAGACAGTCTGGTGGTGTGGAAAGAGAAAGAAGGGAGCGGCAGGGTGCCGCGGTGTCCAAGACGAATGTGTTCTTTTTCAAATAAGCGTCTCCATCTTCTTCTGAATAAGACAGGAGAAAGAGAAGTTTTTTCTGTACATTCTCTTGTGTTTTAAGAAGGAAGGAAGTCCATCTTTTCTTCGGTGACCGGTTGCCGTGAAGAAATCCCTTCCGTTCAGGGCAATAGCGGGAAGAAGCTCCGGCCGGGACTGAAGAAGTGAATGAGCCGTGATCATCGACAGTCACATTTCTCTTCATCCATCCACTCGGAAGGGAGAGCCATTTCCTTTTCAAATCTCTTCTTCAAGGATTGTTAGCCATTGCCTCGCCCTGGGAAACGGCGAGATCGCTAACAGAACAGGAGAGAGAAGCTGGCGGTAGAGAGTGAAGATGGTCGGTGGGAGTGTGTCGTGGTGATCCAGAGGAACAGCAGTACAGAGCAGATCATTCGAAGGGAAGGAGAAACGCGCGAGACAAAAGAGACGTCGTTACGGCCAGAGTCCTTTTTATACACTAAGGTAAGAGAAGGATGGTCTCTTTCTCATCTTTTTCTTTTTTGCTGCTGTGGCTATGATTATTCCTCATGTCTACATCTGTCCGTGTCTGCTTAGTTGGTGGGTTGTCATCCAGTCGTAGTCAGCTGGGTACAAGAGTGTGTGCGTACGTGTCCCGCCAAAAGCGAGAAGATCATCGATCGATAGATGTGGGTGCTAAGATAATCAGTATCGTCATCACCCCTATACAATCGATCACAGATTGATAGAAAAGGAAAAAGACAGTGTAGTTGCTACGCCAACAGGTACAGTTTATGCCAGTCGAATGAGAGGGGAAAAAACAGGCGCGGAGTGACGCGCAGGCAGAAGAATGAAGACGACGAACTCGATTGATGGGTGATGATTGACCCGCCCTGGGGGAAGGAAGGTGATAGAGACGAGCAATCGACTTCCAGGGTTTCTTTCCATGTTTCGAACAGACGGATTGAAGATAAGAAGAGATGTCGTTTGGTTGCCTATTACAGAAGAGAAAGGGAATGTGAATTATCGTGCTTTCTCACTTTCTCGAGCTAGATTCCTCTTTCCGTGTCTTCTTCCGCATCATAGATCGCCGGTCTTTCTCCGGGATGTCTGGTCGGTGTGCTAGAGGGGGAAGATAGTCCTCGTAACTACTACTACTATCTCGACTACCCGGACAGACACGGTGTCCTGCCAGTCATAGCAGTTGTAGAAACAACGCTGGGTGGGCAGCTGTTCATGTTCATGTGTGGCTGCGGTTCTTTTCTTCTTTTCCTCTTCTTACTTTCATCTTTCGTAGTATTCCTATTCTCATCCTTCTACTTCTTATCTCGTGCATGTCTTCAGTCGCGCGGTTCTGGGGAGGCACTCTCATCATTCGCAATCGTTATTCTCTTGCCTACTCCTCTTTCTAGGAGTTCTTTTCTCCCCCTTCTCTTTCTTCGTATTTCTTGCTTCTTGTTTCGCATTTGATAGACTCTGGCAGTGTTAAATCTCCAGCAATGGTATTTGTATTGCCCGCCCCGCGTCGCTTTGTTTGACTGCCGTATTGTTCTTTTGCATGTAATTCCGTTCACTTCTCTCTCTGGGCTTCTCAAGCGTAGAAGCAGCGTGTCTCTAGCTTCCCTTCTATGTCTTGTGAAATAACGGAAGAGGCGTGGCACATACGTTTCCTTTCTCATTCTTGTTCCCCTACCTTTTCTTCTTTCCTTTTTTGATCTTGACGAGAAAGATGAGAGAATGCATCTTGTGACACTGTTCGTGTTCGGGGAAGAGATAAAAGAGAAAGAAGAGAGAGAAAGAAAGAAGAGAATCGATGAGGTCTGAAAGGAAAGTCGATGTTGTGCATGTGAATCACTTGTGCTGCGATAAAACGAGATACGCCCATCTCCTTTCCAGCTGGGCGGTGGATGTACACTCGGCCGTACTCACTCCATCCGTTCAACAGAGTGTCTTGTTTTCTGTTCTTTCTTCTTGCTGTTTTATAGGAATTCCCCTCTGTGGTTCTTTCTCTTCTGAAAGAATAGAGTGAAAGGAAGGTGAAGCAAGTCAGTCTTTGCGTGTTTGCCTTCTCCAGAAGAAGAGAGAGGAGATACTGAAGAAGAGGAAAGAAAGACGGCTTGGTCCGGGTGCATTATCACAGTGTCTTGATACCTTCTCCGTTGAAAGTACCCTCCGAGGATCTTTCTTTCTTCATCTCTCTCTCTCTCTCTTCGTCAGACTTCTGTTACCCTTAGATATATATATATATTATAGTTCTGATTTGTTTTCATTATCTGACGTTTTTGCTTGTTTCTCTCCGTCTTTTCACGTCTTTTTCCCTTCTTTCTCTTTCGCTTTTTCCGCCCGCTGATTCTTCTGACGTCATCGTTCGAATGACAAGACGAGGGGAGAGATGAGGGGGCGCTGAATGATAGAGACTTTATCGATATCGAAGTGTCGATCAAAGAGAAAAAAGCAAGGAAGAGGAAGAAAGAAGACGAACGTAAGCGGCTGGAGCCGTCAAATCATCGGCCTCGCTTAAGGATTCTTTCTTTCCCGCTTTTACCCCCCCCTTCCGTCATTCCATACAGGGTTCAGGGTTTTCTAGGGAGAAGAAAGAGGGAGTGGACGTTTCATGAAGAGAGAAGAAGAGAGAAGAAGATCATCAGCAGTATTTGCAGGTTTTGCGGAGATAGAGATAATATTTCTTCTTTCGTTTCTCACTGCGTTTTCCGCTCCTCTCTTCTTTCTCTGCGGTACCATTCCTTTTTTCCAAGCGAGAGAAGCAATTTCTCTTGGCGACCATTCGAATGAAAGATTCCTTCGTCTTGCGTGTATATCCAGGAAAGATACGTTTCGTAACGTACGTGAGAAAAGAAAGGTGAGCGAAAAGCTCAAGAGACGCACAGTGTGTGTACAGTCGGCGTGATTGCGGTGTATGTTGTTTGAGGTGTATGTACACTCGGAATGGTATCGGTGTGCGCTAGTTAGTTGCGCTGTATTTACACCCGCGGTGGCGTGCGGTGTGTGGGTGCATGTACAGTCGGACCGATCTCTCTCTGTATCATGCATGGCGTATGAGAATTTCTGTTTTCTCTTCATCATTTCCTGCTGTTCATTCTCTTGTGTTGTACTGCAGAATAGTTTAGGGTTTCCCCCATCTGTACTTGTGTTGTTGTGTATCTACCCCTGTATGTCTATCTTCCCCCTGTCCTGCTGAACTCTTCGATTTCTTCCCTGTTTTGCTAGCAGCTAGGGTAGAGGAGATGGGCGAATGTACAGAAGTTTTCTCTCTCTCACATCGTGTGTAGTTCCTTGCCCTTCTTTCTTTGATCTACCAAGCATGATTGACATCAGCACCCATCATCATCATCATCATCCATTTTATCTTTCTCTTCTTCGCCTCTTGTGCATCATGTAATAGGACGTCTGATGGATGGTGTATGCTTTGTTTCGTGCAGGTAATAAGGTAGTCTAAGAATCGTATGTAAGGAGAGGTCCCTTTTCCTTCTTTCTTCCGTTCTCTTATATCCGTCACATTCGAAGTCTTCTTTTCCTTTGTCGCTTCTCCCTCGTTACCCCTTCTTTCTTACTGACTCCGGACATCCACCTATCTATCTATCTATCGAGGGCGAGATCTGCGGATGCCTGTCGTAAGCTCTACGTTGGATCACCAAGGAGGAATAGAAAGCATTCCTACTTGTTGCTTTCTCTTCGTTGTCGTCGTCTTTTCATTATTCTGAAGAGTCTCTTAGAAGGTCTCTCACATCCTTTGAGAAGGACCGACCTTTGCTGCATCATCCTCTTCCCTGGGGGAGAAAAGAGAAGAGATAGATCGGTCACCGAGAGGGAGAGGACCAAGTAAGGAAGTTGAAGTGATCGACTGCTGATTTGTTCCTAAGAATGAAAGGCGGTGGAGGAGAAGAAGATTCGTCAGAGGGAAGAAAGGCGGAGGTAGAAGAAACAGAAACACCAGAAGCAGAAGGATCAAAGAGTGGAGGAGCGAAGGGTGGCGACAGAGGAGGAGAAGAAGGAGAGACAGGAAATGGAGAGAGTGTTAGGGACATTGAAGGGGATCAAGGAAAGAAGAATGAATCTACGCCAGGATTACGAGGTGGAGATATCACTAATCATAGAAAGAAGAAGAAAAGTAGTAATGCCTCTTTGCATTCTTCTCGTAAGATCCGTGGAGTAGAGGAAACACCCTCTTCCTTCTCGATCTCTTCTTCAAAGGACGTCGAAGAAGAAGAAGAGTTTCAGGGACAGCAGGGAGAGAACGACAGTGAGACTGCTGTCTTTCACCAAGAGGAGACAGGGAGACAGGACAGTATGGATGATCATCTCCAGAGGCTATCGTCATCTAGTAAACAGATACCAGATGGAGACAAGAAGAAATTGGAACAGAATAAGAGACCCATTCCTCTCCGAAAAGGAAGGGGCAGCAGTGGGAGTGCACCTACCGGTTCAAGAGGAGTAGGGGAAGGAGGAGGCAAAGTAGGAATAGGGCCGAAGGACAGCCAAGGAGATGAGAAAGAAGAAGAAAGCAGCGGGAGACAACGACCACAGAAGACCTCTCATGGGTTGAGTGATGATCGGATGATATCTAGAGAAGAAGAGGAGGAAGATGAGAATGAGGAAGAAGGCGGCCGAGATGATCTTTCTGATGTAAAGACGAGATCCCCCCAGGGTGGGTGTACTAATAATACCCTTCGATCTCCTGATACAAGGTCAACTGCTACTTCCATTACGACTTCGGCAACTGATCTAGATCTAAATAAGAAAGTTTTTGCTGGGGTCTCTCCTTCTTCTGTTACTTCTCCATTGTTCAAAGTCCCTTCTGCAAAGTCCGCCTTCTCTTCTGCTTTTTCCTCTTCGACCTTGTCTCCTTCGTCTTCTTCCTCCTCTTCGGTTCGTAGAGGCGATGATCCTCTTTCTGTGTTGAATCCTATGACCCATCCTACTTCAGATTCTCTATCGCCTGCACATCGTCATTCTTCTTCTTCGTCTCCTCTTCCTTCTCCTGAGTCGAACGCCAGTCCTCACAATACAAATGCAGTTCTTTCCTTGTTGTCGTCTTCATCTGCATGTAGAGAAGATTCTCCAGAGGTTTCTCTTCTTCTCTCCATGCTCGATAATGGTAGTCTGAGAACGGGGGAAGGGGGAAGCACCGGTCTCTATTACGACCATCCTTCTCAGCGGCCGCCTTCGAATGGAGAGATGAACGACAGTCTTCTTATGAATCTTCTTTCTTCTTCCTCCACCGTGACTCCTACTTCTTCCTCGAGTTCCAAGACGTCTCTTTCTTCTTCTGATGCCGCTTCTCTTCTGAAGAATATCTCATCCTCTTCGCTTTCTTCTTCCTCTT
>NW_027155869.1:0-341 GCF_002600585.1 Cystoisospora suis | reverse complement strand
AAGAAGAAGGAGGAGGAGAAGCAAGGAGAGAAGAAGAAGATTCGCAAAGACACTCTCACCTTCCATCGTCGTCTACCAGTCATAGTCATGGAGGTGATGTAGGACAGAAGCTCTGCATTCCTCCGAGCGACTTGCCTCCCCAAGATTTCGCTGATCCCCGTCTTCTCTCTCTTCTTAGTAGACAGAAAAAGTCACGACATCCGGAGGAGAGAGAAGAAGAAGATGAAATGCATAGGATGATGATGATGCTAATGAACTTTGACCACCTCAAGAGAAGAAGTTCCTTAGAGAGCACTGGAGAGGGCGGAATGAAGAGTCGAGAACAAGGAGGAGGAGGAGGA
>NW_027155868.1:0-200 GCF_002600585.1 Cystoisospora suis | reverse complement strand
TTTGCATAAAGAAGGTGTGCACGGTTGAAAGTGAGTGAAAAGTGAGCAGGTGTGAGCGAGGGTGTTTTTCCTACGCGACTGTGAGTGAACAGAAGTGAAGTTCCGTGTGGGTGTCTGACCTTGTACGGCTTTTGGGACCCCGTGAATGCCTTTTTTCTGGTGACAAGACTTAGACGGGGAGTTAATCCGTGTGACTGTTC
>NW_027155867.1:0-368 GCF_002600585.1 Cystoisospora suis | reverse complement strand
TTTTCCTTGTCGTTTTGAGATTAGGACAGCCTCAACCTTTGCATGAAGAGGGTGTGCACGATTGAAAGTGAGTGAAAAGTAAGCAGGTGTGAGCGAGGGTGTTTTTCCTACGCGACTGTGAGTGAACAGAAGTGAAGTTCCGTGTGAGTGTCTGACCTTGTACGGATTTTGGGACCCCGTGAATGCCTTTTTTCTGGTGACAAGGCTTAGACGGGGAGTTAATCCGTGTGACTGTTCGACTCTGTGGCAAGAACCTGCTGAGCTTCGTATGGTAAACTTCATAAGCATGTGTCGGAAGGACCTCCGAAGGAGATCGTGAAGAGAATCCGGTAGTGGAGAGCGGGTCGACAGAGGGAGTTGGTCATTGC
>NW_027155866.1:0-354 GCF_002600585.1 Cystoisospora suis | reverse complement strand
TGAGGCTCGTGCATAAGACGAGCTAGCACGCATGTACTCGCTCTAATCCCTCTAAGGTTGGTAGAACACTTGGGGCAGAGCAAGGCTCTGACACCTCTTCCCTCCTCCTCCGAAAAGGCTCGCCTTTTCTGAAGAGCTCCCCTACTCATGAATCATGAATAAAAACAAATCAAAGGTTTCCCTCCTTCCAATTCAATCATTAATCCTTTGCATCCCCCTATAATAGTTGCTTAAGACTTGTTGGCATCCGACCAGATTTCTTTCTGGTTCCCAGGTGCATGTTCCATCCATCCACAACACTTTGAACCATTTAACATGAGTAATGGGATCCTCCTGATGTTTAAAGATCCCTTG
>NW_027155865.1:0-16403 GCF_002600585.1 Cystoisospora suis | reverse complement strand
TTCCGCATCACAGCGCGTTGTGACGAGTTCGCTACTGGATACGTGAGAGGAGGCCCCCAAGAGACACTTCAAGAAACATGCGCGCCCACACGGAGAGAGTTTTCCCCCAGCTTGTGGGTTTGTCTCCCTCGTGGAGACCCTGGGTAGTCGGACCCTTCAAAGTTCAGCTGTCCCCTGTGATTTCCCCGCTGTAGGCAGAAACTGACGGTCTTTCGCATTGTCTGTACTCTCTGGTTCGAGGGAGAAAGCCCCGTGTGAAGGGTCTGTCGGAAGCTGTAAGCCAGGATTTCTCGATTGTGTTCTGTGTGCTGTAGCGGAGCACAGGAAAGAAAGCTTCGGAGCGCGTCACTGTCCCCATCTCGTTTGCTGTGTTCGTTCTTTTCGTGTTCGGATGGCTAACAGTGATGGTAAGGCTGGGCTTTTCTGCTTGGACTCGCTGGGCCTCCACGAGTCCCGCGCACGGAGTATTAGACTAGCCGGGGAGGATGTGAAGCCCTTTAGGCATGAGAAAAAGATTATTTGGACGCACTGCACAGGACAGACCTTTGACGGAAGAGTGCTGTGGTTGTGTGCTGATCTTCAACTGCAGTATGTGTATCACTGCACCTGGACAGGATCGGTGGTCTACTCGCACCCGAGCATTGTTTTAAGTGAGTTTTCAGTCGCATGTTAAGCGGGAGAACTCCTGCTTCCGTATGTCAGGGGAATAGATTTTCTTTTGGAGCATTGCTGGCTGAACGTCTGTGGGGCTTGTCTGACTTCGGCGGTACCAGACGACTGCTCAAAGTCAGAAACAATTCTTGTACCCGCATGAGCATGTGGGGAGGCCGACGGAACTGTGTTCACACACGAGATATGCCGATAGCTTGCCTGCAGAATCACTATGTCCATTCTGAAACATCCGTGTGGCCGAGTTGAATCATGAGGTGAAGAGGTTTTTGTAATCGGCCATGCATAGTTACCTCTAGACCGGCGGACGTCGTCTTTGTCGTGGAGCAAGAACGCACAGGGCCACTGAGGTCGCGTGTGCATCCTCGCTGCCCGTGCACCGGTCAACCGCACCGATATGCGAAAGGGGGTCAGCTATGTCGCTTTCTCGTCCGAGGTCTTCGACTCCACCATCTCCCGTATGGCGGAATGTGGATTTGTCAGGTGTGCCTGTTCAGTAACGTTGCTTTCCGGTGTCTCAACAGGTGCCACTCTTCGGGACGGTGGTCGCTTGATTCAAGATGATTTTCGTGAAGCATACTACTGGATAAGACAAAATACACACCCCCGGGCAAGAATCATGTCGTGGTAAGCCAGTGGACTTCCTGAGGAGCTTTCTGGCAGAAGTAGGTGGAATTGCATGCCGTCCTAATCGCAAGAAACGCTCCCGTCTTTTGGTCCAGCCTTACATTGTATGCAGGTGGGACTACGGCTACCAAGCAACGGCGATGGGAAACCGAACGGTTTTTGTCGACAACAATACTTGGAATAACACACACATAGCTACGGTTGGCTTGGTATGGTACCCCCGACGTCAAACAAGAGGCCTCACCGTATGTTCCCGTGTCTTTTCGGTCGCTACTGATGTGGTGCCTCGACTGGTAGTCTGCATTTGCCTGCAGGCTTTTTCTTCCAACGAGGAAACTGCATATGAGATAATGCAACAACTCGACGTCGACTATGTCTTCGTAGGGGACTGCCCTGGCAGAAGCGGAAGCTTTCTCGTCTCGTGGTGCCGCAACACCAGTTCGGCACTTTCGGCGCCAGACCGAGGTCAGGCGCGCGTACACGGATGGTCATTAGCAAGATATGTCTGAAATTTGTGTATACCCTGCAGGTGGTCTTCGGAGGACTAGCGCGGTATCAAAGTGACGACATTAACAAGTTCCTCTGGATCATCAGAATCACATCCGGTGTTTATCCAATGATCCAGCAGTCGGACTACCTTAGCCGACGAGGAATGGTAAGCGCACGGAAGAGGCGATGATACGGAACCTCCTGTTTGCGCGGCAGGACACACTAGACTTAGGTAGGCAGGCAACGGTGGTCGGCGATATAATGGTGATTGGCTGTGTAACGCTGTGGAAATCTCTTGGCACAGAACAGAGATGAGATGCTATGTTCACCAGGGTCTGTCCGCGGTTCTACGCATTGTACTGCACTCCATGCGGTTTACCTGCAGTACACTGTGGGCAAAGAGGCTCCGAGAGCACTGGTGGACAGCCTGATGTACAAACTGTCGTACAATGGGCTCGGCCGGGTTACTAACGGGTTCGACTTCGCCAGGAACACGGAAATTGGGCAGAAGGAGATAGTGCTCAAATACTTCGAAGAGGCGTACACGACAGAAAATTGGCTTGTTCGAGTTTACAAGGTGAGTTCGTATCATGCTGGCGGAAGCGCCTGAAGCATACCCCGCAGGTTACGACTCCGCATGACACTTTTTTCCTTTCTTGTGCAGGTCAAAAAGCCGGAGGCCCGCCAGCAGTCTAAGGGCAGCCAACATGCTGCACCTTCGTGATGCAGCCGTGCTTTCCAAATTGATTTCGCCTTGGAAGGCCCGAAGATCGCATCATACGTCTTTATGCGTGTTGACTTCTCTTCATCTCTTCGTAGAGCCTATCGTGCCGCTGCTTAAACCTCTCAACTTCTCCATCTGAAAGTCGTCAAGGGATGCCTGTTCGCAAGGAAATAGTTTAGCTGGTCGAAGATCCTTACTATCGGGACTGAAATAAGTGTTAGCTTTCGCATTCAGTAAAACAGCAGAAGTTCAAATTCTTGCTTACATGAAGCTGAGGAAAAATAGGGGCAGAAGCCTACGGACAGACTCGTGATGTCGCACAGACTAATGGATGCTGCCGCCTAAGCATGCTTACAGCCAGGCGCCGCAGAATAGGATGTAAGCTGAGAGATGAGCGAAGTTTGTGGCTGTGATGCCCGCGACCCAGGTGAAGAGTGCGCTCAGGCCTCGAGAGACCATCGAACCAGAATTGCGGATAGACATCATCATAGCGTAGACGCTTCCCTCAAGACCTGGAACTCGACCACGTGAGTACTTATTCCTTTGTGAGACAGTGAAAAAAGGTACCGGGAGGGCATATAGACGCAGTCAAAACCAGAAGTGGGAGCAACTGAATCTCCGCTGTCTGAAACGATCCGATGCTGCCCGTTCACAGTTACCTAGGACACAAAGTGCTTACCGCCTCGATCAAAAATCCTCCGCTGAGGACAAACGCCTGGTTGCTGATGCCTAGCTTCTGGTTGAATCCCGTTACGAGGATAACTGCGCGAATGGAAGTGTTGAGTATTAGAGTGGGGAGTATCGGGGTTCAGTTACCGGGAGACACATAAATCGGGACAGCTACGACGATGGTCCACAGCAAGGTTCTGCGGAAGCCTGCTTGTCTGAAGACGAAGCGATAGAGCAGAACTCCCAGAAGTGCCGCAATTCCGTATGTAAATCTGAGAGCGTGTTTCAAGAGCCCGTTTCTCGGGAGCGCGACCGCACGCAATGCTAACCGCAGAGTTCCCATAAAAGTTGGAGAAAAGCCCAGCTTGTTCGTGAAGTAGAAGAAGAGAGCGTCATCGTAGTCAGGGCCGGCCATGTAAATGAATATGTAGAGGGCAGGTCCCCAGATGACAGCTATATATGCACTGTTCACACCTGTTGAGGACCCAGCCATAGATGCATGTCTTACGCTGCTTAAGAAATGCGCTGAGTTCCCGGAACTGCGCTTTCATATCTCGTGCCGGCGGTGTCGTTACATCCCCCATGAAGAAGGACACGAGTGTGATGAAGAAAGGGAAAACGGCTGTGGCGACAAAAATGCCTGAAAGGGTCGGAGCCTCCACGATTCTACATTGGTACGCGGACGAAGGCGGAACTCACTTTGTTTCGACGTCTTTTCCAGGAGGTAGCCAGACAGGTAAGCTACAATCAGACTGCCTAGAGCCTTAGACGTGATGAAGTCTGAGACATTCTCAGCGCTCTACGAAACAGATCTTTCTCTGCAAGGCTTCAGGGCTGTATGGTTCGTTTACTTGATCGAGGGTTTTCCCCGCGGTACTTTCGACGACAAGAGCTTCTGCCACTGCAGAGCAGAACGCAGCGGAGAGCTGCAGTTGTGTGGTATATGCACGGGCCCTCTGGCATGTTCTACAGTGTGTGGCACACCGATATAAGGAATAGCGCGCTGACGGCGATAGCCACCTGGGCAAAGGACATGTTGTCGGAACATCATGCGAAACTTGAGATGCATACCGATGCAGGGAAGAGCCCTAGCATTAGGAATCCACATGCCTCCAGAGTGCTGAAAAGGATCATGTAAGGCTTTCTCCTGTAGCCGAAGAACGAGTAGGTGTCTGAGAGGAAGGCGAATAGCGGCCTGTAGGGAGCGCATTCTTGGTGGGATGCGGCTGATTGAAAACTGGAATCGCGTCGTTACTTGAACACCCAGGGGATTGCTGGAGCGATGAAAATGGCGGAGACTTCCGGAGGCGTGAGACCTGGAAAACGCAACTGATGAGTAAATGACCCTCCACGGCCGAGGCGAGGCGGCGTTACCAAGGTCATCCTTGAGTAGGTAGTAGATAGCGAGTGCGGCAAGGTGTGTTAAACCTTCAGAGAATCCAACCAAGTAACTGCGATCCCCCGTTTCTGCCGTTTGCTCACGAATTATGCTCCTCTGTGGTCTTACATCACAAACTGAGTAAACGTCAGCTTCTTGAGATACTCCGACTCGGCAATCCGTGGGATGAGGGGGATCTCATCGGCGGTCTCTCTGCACGGACAAGAAATTAGCCGAAGACTGCGGACTACGCAAATTACGCCGCATTACCCCGTTCCTGCAGCCTTTCGATGCGCAGAGCACCGCCGGGGAAATCGTGTCAGCTCTTTGTGCACGAGTAGATAACGAAGTCCGACTTACCGCCTGGACCTCCTCATACCCCGCAAACGCAGTACGGATGCTTACGCCGCGCATCACGGCTACTGTGGTACTTGATCCGGCGTCGACCACGACAATGACTGAACGGGGGACGCCTGGTGCGGTGGGAAAACGACAGAGTTAGACTTCAGCTGCCGCGCGCAAAGACCCCCGGCAATTACACCCGCACGTTGCCCGATGTGGTGTACATACTCTCGCCGCCTGACGCCACCGGCGCGGCGCGAACAGAAGAGTTTGCCCTGCAAGCATTTACGACCACTGCGTGAAATAATCTGTTTTAGTTAGCTGCCGCGCCTGGAAAGCAGCCGCAGGTTTTCTGTTGGGCGACACAGCACGCGGGCAGCGGCTTCAATTCTCGCCGACCAAGCCCAATCGAAGCCGACTGCAAGAACTAAGCTGCGTACACGTTCCCTTGAGTTGCTTTGGTGCAACTTTGTACGCGTCGGGCAGATGCGGGGCCTCAGTCCGAAATTCGCTGGATGCCTCTTTCCTTCTGTCTAACCAGTCTGGCCGCGGAGACGGTTATACGCCGCCGCTGCTATCAACTTCCCTTTCGCCTCTTCCGGCCGGCATGTAGCTTTTCTTCGAGTGGAGGACAATAGATGCTTATCATCGAAATGCAAGCGGGCTTCGCGGCCGCGCTGAAGCACAGAGGTCTCCACTAGAACCGGAGTTGTTAATAAAAAATGACCGTGTGTTCAGGGTGTGCGGACGCACTCCGGTAGCCAGGCTCTCGGCACTGCTGCACGGTGTGTCCCCACTTTCCCCTGCTGTACGCTCGAACTGCTCCATAAACTCGGCCGGGTGTTGTATCATTTTGTCCCTGTACAAGCAGCAAAACCGATGAAGAATGTTGATGTTTCAGCATTCTTCACGGCCCCCTAGCCAGAGGAGTTGTGTTACTGTCTCATACTCTACTGGCGGCTCCAATACTGTAGTTCCGCGTACGAAAGGTCGCGACTTTTCCTCTTTGGGACGCACGGCGGAAGGTATTGTGTCCGTTGACGCCCACCCCCTCTGACAGCTACAATGGTGAGCTGGGTTATCTGCGGCTGCTTAGAAGTGCAAGCGGGCGGGGGGAGAACGCTTGAAGAAAGAAGCACTCCGCCGGGTGCAGCGTTTCGCGACTAACAAGATTATCCTCTCGTACTGCAGCTTTGGTCACTATGCTCGGCGGCCGTCACTTCCGGGTGCTGAAGGAAGCGCGTTCAAAAGAGAACGTAAGTGCGTGTGCAGGACACTTTTTAGCTCGTAACGGCGTGCCTGGAGAGACGCTGCCCGGCGTCCTCTTTCTACTGCTGTACACAACGTCCATAGGTCACTTGCACCCCGCCGCCTGCAGTTGCTCTAATGCAGCGCGCTCCGCAGTCAGCTGACGAGTTGAATGAACCTAAGAGTACAGACCTCAACGAAAAGTACAGGGCAATATCATACGGAGTTCGGTGAAGACCACGGAGATATATGATAACGCATGAACATGAAGGAAACACCATCGACGTAGGCTGTACTAGAGCTAGGTTGGTGCGGGTTAAGCGAAAGAAGCACGTTGGGCCTCAAGCGAACGCGTGGGCAAATGCCGTCAACCGCGCAGTTCGGAGTTTCGCTTTGGTAACCTCCACCTGAAGTACAAAGAAAGGAAGCCAAGTCTCGGTGCGACGCTACGTTTCTAGGGGCCGCCACGTAGCATCAGCAAGACAAAACAGAACTGCTTCATTTTTCCTGAAGTTTGTGCCATATCCTAATGCAGGTACAGACTCCCAGCGGAGGGAATTTCAAAGTATGACTGCCATACTACTCACCTGTTTATTCACAAAGTCGACGAACTCCTTAGATTTTCCACTGAGCGGCGCAACTGATTTCACTGTCTCTTCGTGCGCAGGCTCGAAGCCAATCCTGCATGAAATACGCTTCACAAGACGGTACTCTTGTTAGCTAGGGTAGAGTCGACATCGCAGACAAACCCTGACAAATACCGGTCCCTACCTGCTATTCACTGAAGAGTAGAGCTGCTCCAACCTCTTCAACTCCTCCTCTTGAAGCGAGCTGAAGTCAAATCCGCTCGCACTCTTGCACTTCCTTACGAGATTCTGAACCTCCTGCGCTTCCGATGCCCTGCGAACGCGGTCAAACGATGGCAAGTCCGAAAAGCGGGTAACCAACGCGCACTACACAATCAGCAGGTACAAAGTGTCGTTGTCCCTGTGGCACTTTGGCGCGAAACTCATGCCCGTATGGGATGAAGCAGGCACAAGGCTGCTCCGTAGACATCTGCACGTCCCAACAAGGACGCCTGCGTACGTGCACGAACTGTCAGGAGTTTCGGGGGTCAGAACCACATCGACCACCAAGAGCGAATCGTTGGACCCTATGTGATGAAGAGGCTACGCTGATACACTGGAACCATCAACACAGTCCTACAGCCTCGTTTCAGAGCCCTGTTGTTGACCCTCGCAGACAGTTCCAATCCTCCTGTTCTCCAAGTAGATTTTAAGTCCTAGCGACTCACTTGACGGTGAAGGAGTCCAAAAATTCCTTTTCTCGTTGCTGAAACACTGCCGCTACTCTTTCGACAACTGTCCCCGAGGGGTTCGCGGACACAGAGGCCAAGTCGACCTTCGCGAGTTCCTGGAGTGATGCTTTGAAGTGGGCTCCGACAGGATCCTGAGCAGGCATCAGCACGCAGTTGTTTTACCGCAGTTAGGAAACTCTTGCGGTAGGGACGTAAAAGTAAACGAAAGCCCACAAAAGCTGAGTTGACTCAATTTCTCCTGCGACTTTGTCACTCGAGTGAACGAGACAGCGGTCACAGCTCAGCCCCAGTCAGAAAGGCAACTTCTGCATGAATGACGCCTACCATCACGGTGTCGGTCCCTGCCAATCCGTTGATGGCACTTCTTAGAGGCAACTTCTGCATGAATGACGCCTACCATCACGGTGTCGGTCCCTGCCAATCCGTTGATGGCACTTCTTAGAGCTTCATCCTCAAGCTGAGAGCGGGCGCTGTAGTTGTCCTTGAAAGATGCAACAATCTCATGGACCATGACCTCCTGCAGAGAACCCTGGATCACTTTTTCTGCTTGCTGAATGGCGTTAAGTTTCTCGACCAACCTGTCAATAACTTTCCGTCGCATTTGAGAGATGAGGGCGACTCTATACTGAGACATCTGCTCCTCGACTTCGTCTCTGAATTTCATGAGATAGTCCAGACACTTTGTATCATTTGCGTATTTCTTCATTTGCCTGTAGACCAGCTCTTCTCCTACATTTTTGTTCTCGCGCGCGGTGTGCGCTAGCGACTTCTCTTCCTTCCAGAAAAATTCCCGAATCTCACGGCTGTCAACACACCCAACAGAAGAAGCCCTGATAGTGTTCCGCAGCGGCCAAAAGGAGGCACGACCTGACCAAAATCGACCATTATTTTACGCTCCGCGTCACCTGGCAGCGGCTAAAGGCCGATAACAAACTGCATCGCCTAAGCTGGCCACACTACATGTCGCTGCGATTTCGTTCCGCAGATACCACAGACGGATCCCTAAGACCAGAGTACTATGTTGAAAGGGAAAAACTAGTGGTTTTTCCCCCGCTGAGAAGATAGTTGTTTGAAGGGGGGCAGCTCGTCTGCCGTTGAATAATGACACCAAGCCCGCTCTACAGCCCTGATCTGTTATCCGGAATCGCAGAGTCCCACCATAGGTTCAGCCATTGTGGAAATTCATAGCCACGCAGAGACGCTCTCAGCGCCCATGGCTGCCTGGTACAACGGTACCTGCAACTGTCCAAAGAAGATTTCCCTGTTCAATGCCGAAAGTAGCACATCCTCAGACTCACTAGAAGTACGAAGCTAGCATGTAAAAGACTGCGCCGAAGGGAAACGTCTTCGAATAGAACCAGGCGTTGCTCAGCACCGTGTTCGACAGGCCGAACCAAACGCCGAGAAAACACAGACCGTAGCTGGACAGCTGAACAGTGAATACATGCACACTGAACAAACGGAGCCACTGTGTCCGGTTTTTCAGTTGCGATCACCGTCCCACACTGTTTGCGGGATAAAACCAGATTTACCTGAATCGGGTCTAAACCGTGTTTATACTGTGAAGGAATGTGGGGCCCGACAGTACGCGGGAGCAAAAACCAACCAGATCACACACCATTATCCTTATCAAAGTCACGAGAATACTGCCGTGACACGGCAGCTGCACAACCAACACGACCACGCGGTCCTGGTTGTATACACAGGAGCCGTACCCGACGATAACCCAGCCCGATATCCCCGTGCCTCACCAGAACCATGAACTACAATAGCAGAAAAAGGGATCTTGACAGGAGATCCAAAGAAACCTCAGTGCCCGAGTCGGAACTCACAACCTCGGCGAACACAATAGACTCCGGAAAAAACCGCACGAAACCAAACTACAAGTGCGTTCAGAACCGCCGCCGCTTATTGCTTCACGTGCTCGAAGTGATGCCGCACCAGCTGTCCTGCGTGACGAGAAGGCATTGCCGGGCTCCTTCGCATATGACATCTCCCGTCCGCGTGCAGCACTTTGACTCTTCCCCCCCGGATATCCCTAGCCAAGCAGAAGCCACTCGCTCTTATATTGTCACACTGCGACGTCACACAAACAACAGACAATTTCCACCCACTCACCAGATTCTGCGGCTTCTTGTACTTGAGTTCAACGAGCTCTTCGGGGTTCGCAGCTCGCAGTCGAATACAAAACTTGTAACAGTCTTCTTCAGCTAAGTCGAAAAGCACTGCTAACTCTGCAAAAGAGAACACACTTGGATGACAAACATGCTGGGACTCAGCAATGCCGACGTGTTTCTCACCGGGTCCAGCCGAGTCCCCGGGCGGACACGGCGTCTACTAACATCAAAACACCGGGGCCTGCAAGTACTGTAAACAGGACAAGGTTCTCCTTGAGAACAAAACTCCGCATGAGTACTACAGTGCGCAGGAGAAAAAAGGCGACGCAGGACCTCCGCACCTTGCTGCATCACTCAACACGCTCAACTTGCGGAACGACTTTCTTTGGAAGTCAGAAGCGGCAGTGAAGGGCAATCGCTAACGCAAGCCGGTAACTGTCTTGTGATGCGTCTCTATCACGACTAAGACACGGAAAGAAGTCGAACTGAAGCATTGCTGACTTGGGCTTGGCCCGCAGTGCCCTTCCCGAGGTGCGGCAATGAGATCCGTACCAGGATAATGGAACTTGTAGTCGCCAGGAAAAGCAATTTCGAAGGCGTTGATCTCCGTGTCGGTGTAGCCATTTTTCCACAAACATTGGATGAGCTCCTTCTTCGTGACAAAAACGTCCTTCTCCACCGTTAAACCGTTCTCACACCTGGAGAAGACACTTGCGTCTGGCGCACTAGTGTTCCCCATTTCCAACCAAGGATCCAAACGTGACGTCGCGGAACGCCTCACATCAAAAACCACAGTCCCTGCTACGGCCCACCCGCGCATCAGCAAGCGGAGCACGATCAGAAAGACAGGGCCAAACACTCCTGGAGTTGACAGCTCCTTTCCTCGGATGGCACAGCAACCTCCGAGGGAGCACTTTTACACACGCTCTTACCCCTTGGACATAACCTGGTTCAGAAGAGCCAGATATCAGCCCGAGCACGCTTCAGCTCGCATCTTGAATCAGCAGCTACCACAGTTACTGATTTCGCTATTCACTGTGTATGAGATAGCGCGGCCTGTGCCATGCAGACAGCAGAACGCAGGGCGGCACTCTAAGACGCAATGGTAAGTGCTAGCTTTGTGATCTACTTCGGTCCGGGCAGTGGCACACTGGAAAGGCAACATAGGGAAGACATTTACCATACTGTAAGCGGGTGTACAGAGAATGCCACGTGGAGGCCCCGCGCCCGCGACATACAAGCCCTTTGCTGACCTCCTGGCGAACTGGACGAATGCCTCCTGACGGCCCTCAACGTCCGTGACGAGCTTCAAGAAGCGCAGAAACAGAGGTGCTTCTTTAGTAAACCGGGCGAAGTCCTCTCTAAAATGTAGAAGAGGCAGCAAATATATGGTGCGAGAAACTCATGCAGGACCGCCAGCGGTAAGGCGACTCCCTAAATCGCCCGATTACGGACAGGTTTACCGGGATCGCAAACAGTGCACGAGATGACGCGAAGGCAAGCTGTAAAGAGCTCGGGCTAGCATGCAACGTCAGCAAGGGAAACGACTCTGGTACACGAGATGCTCTATGGCGAGCGCCAACAGCGTATACCGACTGGCGTCGAGTGGGCGCTGTTGGGCAGATGGAGACTGTACCGTCAAGGCGCGAAGCACCGAAGCCTGTTTCTTCAGCCCTGCCGTCGCAGACGGGCACGTCATGCAACACGAACTCGGACGGTTGAAGAACAGAAAGTACACAGAGCGAAGATATATACACGCCTTCACGGAGAACCGGCTCAGCGCAGGAAATGGCGGGACCCCAAGGGACCTGCGCTGAAGGCTGCCCTCACGAGGAGTGTACCTGTGTTACTGCATTGGGAATGGTTCTGTCTGCAAGACCTTAAACCGTACGCCCCGCCTTTTTGAGACGTTGTGAGACATCGACACTAGACGGCGCACGAACCGGGGCCGTCGTCCATTTTGTATTCTTGACATCCCGTTGTGAGACTTAGCACGATGTGGCAGTTTCCCAGAATGACATCTCATCCCATCACCGGCAGTTGAATCTGCTGCCTCGGAGCGTGTTGCCTGTCCGAAGTCTGGAAGATTTTCTGGGTTCCGACACCGCGGGAGGAATAAGGTAGCAAATTATTGGCCTCCGCCCGAGTGTACACGCATCAACCCTGGAGTGTGTTCGGTGCTGTCATGTTCACGCTGTAGGGGCGATCCATGACTTCTCTCTCTCGAGAGAAGGTGCCATCTACCGGCAAGCCTTTTCGTCAACTAAAGCCTACCTCGACGGCTGCGCAAGGACGATGTCGTCGAACATGGTGTCGGCTGTCCATGGCTTTGTGATGCGGTATTTCGTATACTGCACCCGCGAGAACGACCACCCGGTTCCCAGGCTTGCGTAGCCTCTACACTGCAGAGTGGTCTTTACTGGGGAAGAGAGCCCCGCCGTACCCAGAAGGCTCCCACCAAGAGGTCTCCGGCGCAAGATTTCATCCCGGTCCGACCGCGGGAGGGAGTCCAAAGTGAAAAAGGGGGCTGGAGGCTGTTTTGTGCTGATCGCGGCCGTGGCTTGCCTCCAGTCGGGAAGCGTCCGCGAGCGCCGGATCAGCATGAAGTACGAGAAAGAAGAGACCTGCATGGCGAAAAACAGCTATTACAGGTGTAGCAAAGCACCACGTTGTCTTCTTTTTCTTACTTGGTAGACGTTCGATCTCGATCGCATGCGCGTGTGCGCCTGCAGGCAGGCGACTCCCACGAAGACTCCTGGAGAGAGCCCCGTCAACAGCGGCACGGAGACGCTTCAGAAATCAGATCCATCAGTAGGCTGCTTTTATTTCTCTAGCGCGTGTCTCCTGGCTGGCCTGGAAGAGCGAAGAGGCAGGCGTCGGCCACTTCTGCCGCCGTCCTCGAAAAGTCGGGGTCGACAGCCAACCGGGCCGGCTCAGCTGCCAAACGGAGTGCCACTGAGTACGGAGACCGTTTACAGACCGCTTCAGGCACCCGTTACTGCAGTTACTACCGTCTGTCTGCAGTACGCTGAAGTGTACGGAGCCTTTTTGGTCACTGAGGTGCCGTGCTGGGCCTGTAGCGACAGCTGTGCACTCGTTGCGTCGGGAATTCGATTGAGCGAAGTTCTGCACACGGGCAGAAGTTACCGACAAGTGCCAACCAACACGGTTAAACACGTCTCCGTTTTTACAGTCACGTAGTAACAGGGGTACACGTGGGCTCCACCGCGCCCGGCACGATCGGCAACAGCCGCGATACTCCCTTACGCCGTAACAGCTGCTAGGAGAACACTTAATGTTCACTTTTTGTAGACGACGACACCAACCGGCGGCGTGCAAGCGTTTTCTTACAAGTTTGCAACTGCTCAGCCCCGCCGCCACCGAGCGGGGCCTGCACGACACTTGCCCCAGTAGGCGGGTATCCAATGGCACAGCTCCCGACGGGCGCGAAATACGTTGCTCCATACCAAACGACAACACGGACTGCCACGTGGGCGCTCTGGCAGCACATGGTCACCAAACAGGCGTTACACTCCCCCCGCGCCTTCAAGCGCTGCGTCCCCCCCAGCGTTCGCTTCCTTTGGGAGCTATAGATCTTCAGGTGCCAACACATCTGCTGACGAGCTACGGCTCTCGCAAATCTGGCCGAGTTCGGGATCGGCCCACTTCACTAGAAATCCCCGCTCTTTCGCCCCGCTGCGCTTCTGGCGCAGTCGTGAGTCCAAAAGCGCCTCGGGCGCGTGTGGGTGCTTGCTCGGCTTGTCCGCGCGGCTTCTTTGCCGCCTCGGTCGGCTGGTGCTGGTTACGGCGCGGCCGCTGTCGACGGTCCCTTTTGGAGAAAGAACGCGCGGATAGCGGGAAGACACACACGACACCCGCGCAAAAAGCATATATTTACAGTGCAGTGCAGGCGCATAGACGGAAAGAATCGATTACATACGCCACATCACTGATACACTTACCTATACTAGACGATCCGAACCACCTTTGACCCAGCTTTCTCTCGCGCTTCTGTTGCAGTAACAGCCGACAAGACACGAAAACAAAGTCACCAACATCGAATACTTGATGTTGCCGCCCGCGGTCGAAGTTCTTCTTCTGCAGCTGCTGCGCCTTTGTGAGGCACGTCTCAGCCATTGCCAGACGCTGTGTCGCTGTCTGTGTAAGATCATGCGGTTCTCACATTCACTTTTCGGACACTCAGGGAAATCATCGGGTGCCTGAATGTACACCAGCCAGAACAGACTGGCTTGCGTTGAATGTGCGTACAATGGGTTGTCCACGTCAGCCCAGTTGCACGATATTCCGCACTAGGGAGATAACTAGCCCACTTATCCCTGTTGTCATACCGGACGGAGGTAAGCCCAAGTATGCCCTCCCACTTGAAGTCGGGTTCCAAGGTGTTAGGTTCCCAGTACTAAAGAGAGTTTGTTCACGGGGCTTATCAACGTTACCTCACTGACACTGACACAGCACACGTCATCGTACAACCCTGGGTCAACTGGGCTCTCGATAATACCACAAAGCACTCATGTTTCTCGGCCCGGGCGGGCTTTCGACCGAATCTGGTGTCTCCTGACACGGGCAGCGTCTCTGCTCTTGCGTGCGTGTCTCCGGTGTCCGTGCACGCCTGTCAGTGTGCCGTGTCAGCGCCGTGTGTTCGCGCCTTTTGGACCGTGTCAGCTTGTCACTCCTGACACCTGTCATCCCCAACGTAACCGAGGGAGCATTCGAGCTAACGTAGGAATAGTCCGCTCTGTCTGTCCGTCTGCCCGTGTGCACTGATTTTGGCGTCCAGAGACTACTCGAAGTCGACTTCGACGTCCCGAAGGGGTGACGTCATGTCACGGTTCTCAAGTTATGAGCTCCGCGCTACCGGTTCGACCCAGGCGCAGTGGAGCGTCTTGAGATAGCTTTCCGTTAGTACTAAGTGCGGTCGTGCCACCAGACACCCAAGCACATGCGGGTACTGTGGTGGTCAGCACCCAGTAGCCGTTGTGAATATAGAGTAAGGTCCGGATCTTGTGTTAGAGTCGAATGAGGTTCTTGACGTTAGCCTGTTAACGCATGGGGAAGGAATGGAGGGCTCGCAATAGTTATCCCCTCCCAGCTTCCTCTGCCGACTAGCTCTCCCCACGTCGGATTCCTTCAGCGGTTTTCCTCTGAGACCTTTTCAACGCTCCCACACACTAGTTTATCAGTTATCGTTCACCAGGTTCTTCTCACGAAGTCGTCACTCACGAGGGATGACCCCCTCGGGACCTCAGCACTCGAAGTCGGTACTCACGAGGTCTCGGAAAATCAGTCTAAAGCTCACCACTCATATGGAAATCCGCTCTCACTCACTCACAATCACACAGGAACATCCTCATCGCACCTGTTCACTCGTTTCAGCACTCTCGTCATGGTAGTTCCTCCCGATCCACCCACTTGACTTGTAATTATCAATCTCCACAAATCTCCACAAGGAAAAATTCCCTTCTCATAGGAGGTCCGGGGACCCAAGGTCCCATGCTCACATTGGAAAATCTTCTCCGTACAGGGACTGGTGCTTTCCTAACCCCGAACTGAAAGTAAAAATCCTTTCTCTTCAAATGTCCGGAACCTAAAAACTTTCCTCTCCAGAATGTTATCTTCCCCTCTCCATTGGTCTCCTCATTGGTCTCTACTCCGGGCTCCACTGGTCGCCCCTGAATGGTGCCCCGGCTTGTGCCTCTCTTGTCCGGCTGGTCCGGTCCCGGCCCGGGCCGCTCACTGGTTACCCCGGGCTTCGGGCCTGCACACTGGCTACTCTGGGCACCGAGCCCGTAGACTGGTCACTCGGAGACTCGTGCATAAGGCGGGTTAGCTCACACATACTCAATCTAAGCGTTCTAGGCTTAGACTGTTAGCTAGTTTGTGCCCCTACGGCTGCTGTTGGGCTCGGACACAGGTTTCCCCTCGACCTTTACTCAAAGTAAGACTAAGTCTGAGCTTCTTTGCTCGCCCAACTAATTAGACTACTATAAAGAGGACTAGATTCTCTTATCGGATCACTTCCTTCAATGGGAGATGATCTCCCCTACTAATAATTCCCCCTTTAGAGCACTACGTTCACTCAATTTAGGTATCTTATGACTGCTAGAACACTAGGGGCAGAGCAGAGCTGTGACACCTCTCCCCTCCTTCTCCGAAAAGGCTCGCCTTTTCTGAAGGGCCCCCCTACTCACGAATCATGTATCAAAGCAAAGAAAAGGTTTCCCTCCTTTTCAATTTAATCACTAATCCGCTGAATTCCCCTATAGTAATTGCTTAAGATTTGTCGACACCCGATCAGATTACGTTCTGGTTCCCAAGTGGATGTTCCATCCAGCCACAACACTTTGAACCATTTAACATGTGTAAAGGGATTCTCCTGATGTTTGAAGATCCCTTGAACCTCATATTCGTTCCCCTGTATGGGCAACTGAGAGCTACTGGTGCTTCTAAACTCTGCTAGACTACCTAGCCACGGCTTCAATAAAGATCCATGACGGGATGCATGAGCATGGATGGAGGCAACTTTAGTCGATACGCTTGTTCTCCCACCTTACCAATGATCTTGAAGGGTCCTCTGTATCGTAGACTCAGCGCTTTCGATGAAGCGGCTGTTGCCATGGGAAGGTGTGACACCTTCAACCAAACCTTCTCCCCGACTTGAAACTCCACTGGTCTCCTTCGTTGGTTGGCGAAGCGTTGTTGGGCTAACTTGGCCTTGTCCAACTCTATCCTGGCCCTTTGGAGAATGACTTCAGCTTGTAAGGGGAGATTGGCTGCTGGTACTGACATAGGTAGACCATATTT
>NW_027155864.1:0-814 GCF_002600585.1 Cystoisospora suis | reverse complement strand
GCCCACATGACGCTTCCACACCTGGCAGTTTTGAGGCACCGCAACGTGCCTCAAAACTGCCAGGTGTGGAAGCGTCATGTGGGCTCCCCCGTAGTTCTCGCATGTCTCACCTAGTCCCATGTCTTGCCACTTCACTGGAAATTGCCTTCTCCCTGCGCTCCATCCGCTCGTGCGGTGCCGAAGTTATTCAGCCGCGAGCGGGTGAACGTCAGGCTTCCTGGACCTCCGAGGCCGGGCCTCCGAGCAAAACCTTGCTGCTCGAGGTGAACTGTTGGAGTCTCCGTTGCTCCGCGTCAACGGACGCGTATAGAGCTCAGACACTCCTCAGTAGCGCACTATTACCGTTCGAAGCAGAAGCATCGACAGTGGAATATGAACCATACACGCTAGGTCACTAACACGCTTTAGCGGAAGTTGCGAAAGCCCGAACTGAGGCCCCGTTCAACACGAGCGACCCCCTGCGCGCAACGAAAGACGCTTCCCGACCGGGGCCGCGCTGGCAACTCGCTCAACGCGTTCATTTGTACACTCATGGTTTTTCTTTTGCCACGCGAGCTGTTCCTCTTGCCACTCACTCTTCATCCCGGATTGTGTGGTGGCAACGCTAGCTGGGGAGTAGATCACTGGCCCTGCTAGTTGCGAGTGGCGCAACGCGACCACGGACCCCGGCAACAGCTCGGATCACTGGACGTTGAGTCGCGTCGCCCGTCGCGGGGGCGTGTCTGTCAGGATTTTACAATCCTGCCCCGATCGTCATCAAATATTGTCCTATTTTTAAGAATGACGATCGCTGTGAGAACGCACCGATGGCAAA
>NW_027155863.1:0-287 GCF_002600585.1 Cystoisospora suis | reverse complement strand
GTAATGAGTGTGTCGTGTGCAGAGAGAAGAATGATTGTGCAATAGAGAACTTTCCTTGTGTGAGAACTTGAACATTTCGGCACCTAGGGGTGCCTAATGCCACTTAACCGCCCAGTGGTCCAAGAGTTGGGCGAGAGAGCCCACGGAACGTCCGGGATCGATGCTCAGAGCAACCTGCACGGCCGACCGGGAACCCTAGCGGTCCCCTCAGAGCTAGCGCGGCCCGAATAATAGCCGCCGGCCTAGTTTGAAGCCAACCTGAAGGCGTAGATCTGAGAGGAGGCCCG
>NW_027155862.1:0-21981 GCF_002600585.1 Cystoisospora suis | reverse complement strand
CAGCCAATGTCTTCTGCGCAACAAAAGACCGGCTCGTGGCTGAGCTTTTCATCTGTTGACACTGTGTGCGAGTCCGAGCCCGATCCTATCGTGTTATTGCCTCCGAGGTGGCTTCCAAGACCGTACGACAAAGGATTGACAGGTGGAGGAGAATTATGAGCGGGGTACGGGTCCGGTACCCCGCACGAGACGGGAGAGGGGTAGTACAACGTAACTCGGAAACGGACAGTTGACATTTCCGGAAAATCATGGTAAATGCTTGTTTGAGCAAAGGCCAGTGCCATGGCTGGTCGAGCGATCGCCATGTCGCTCCCAAAGTGTGGCCAACCAATAAGACGTCAGATCACACAGCCCGTTCTGGAGAACGAACTGCTGATTACGACAGCCGGATACGGAAGACGAAGCTATTAGCGGAGGTGTGACTCGTTCAACTTGATGACCACGTTTGAAAGCTTGAATGAGTACGGAGACAAGGAGAGATTCCAGCAGTCTGTCCAGGTCTAACCGTGGGAAATTTGAGTCTGAAGACGGGGCCTGGCAACCCCCCTGGGACGTCCGGTGCCCGTGTGACGCAGCACTGTGCTTCTGCATCGGAAAGGTGAGCGCCCGAGTTTGCAGCTGCAGATTCACCCACTGGGAGTGCTCCTAAGACTCTCGGAGCTCGACCTCATCAAAAAATAAGACAGTGGAGAAGACCTCCGGAGCTCCAGATCCAGGATTCTGCTGCCCAAAACCCTATTGCGTAGAAATGCACGACCCTAGTACCCGAGTGCTTGCGAGATCTCTGCAACTATCACTGCGTTTGCAGGAGGAGTGTCGCAGTCAACGAGTAAAAGACTGGTTGCAGTTCTTTTTGGCAAAGCAGCATCCAGTCCAGCATAGTAGAAAAGTTGTCTGTCCACTGGGTACCCGGGCCGTGCGACAGCCTGCCGAAGCGCTCCTGCCCGTCAACTTGTCTGGCAGGTGGTCACAAGCGGAGCACGAAGCTACTCAGCGGACAAAGCGGCCGCTCCGAAGTTGCCTCGAAGTCATGCAGACTGAAGAAAGTTCACCGTGGTGCAGCACGTGACCGCAGTTACAGAAAAGGGACGATGCTTTGGAGAACTTGTCCTCAACAGTCGCCCAGAGTGTCTTGCGTCCTGGTTGTGTCTTGACCAAACACTAGACAAACGGCTTGTCGGATGAAAAAGAAATCCTGACAGCCGAAAAAATTCGACCGCCACGGCAGGCATGCCGTACTAGGTTGTAGTTTTTAACTTGTTTCGGCTCACGAAAGAACAACACTGTAGTCCCGAGAGGGTGTGCGCTGCCCCCCACAGCCGGGGCTGCAGGGAGCGACCAGAGTTGCCGCATTGTCCTGTCCGAGGTGGACCGTCCGCTGTTGACAGCACACCTTTCTTGAGATGCAGACGTCTTTCTACCAAAAGGCTACAAGGTGAGGGCTTGGCACGAAGATCGGGGATGGCTACGGCAAAAATCAGGAAGACATCGCACCAAGATGCTGCCGCCTTCAAATCCCGTGCCGTGCTGGTGTGCCGCAAGCCACACCGGCTTCAACAGCAGCACAACCTCTTCCACAGCTTGCGGCACACTCCTGGCAGTCTCGTCGGACAGGGAGCCGCTTCACATGCACTGTCCACGGGACATCCGTTTCCGCAGTTGACCGCATTTACTGAGGAAGGTGTGCAGCTGCTTTACAAATGGGCGGTCAGTGTTGCAGCACGGGCTCTCCAGGTGTGTTACGCACTTCTCGGCTAAAAGAAAATCCGAAAACTGGCGAGCGGCCCGCCAGCTAGATCGTCGGACGCAATGCAAGCGCTAGACCAGAGAAACTAGATGGACTGGCTTTGAGCAGATCTGCTAACTGAGCCTTTACTCAACAACGACTTCGTAGGCGTGCACGTGCAAACCGCCTCGGCACTCCTGAATCTGGCCTGGGTTCCCACCAGTTCTTGAAGAACGGCCGCTGCTGCTTCCAGATTGGGGAGCGGTTTCAGTTGTGCAACAATCTCGCACCAAGTGCACGGGTGGCAGTTTACGCGGAGGAACGAAAGCGCAGGGATCTGCGCGCCTAGACCGGACCGGGACAGAAGAACCCAAATGGCAACCCCTGGCCATCTAGACTTCAAAGCGTCGTAGAAAGTCCGCGGTTCGGCTGCGCGGCTGTTTGGCTTCCATCATTTGCACTGCAATTCACACCAAGCGGACAGGAACTGTGTTAGCTTTGGCCGGTCGGCACCACCCTGGCGTCCTTGCCTCGGTCAAAGGGTGATTCGGCAGCCTGCTCAGTGGAGAACTCAAATGCTGGCTTTGCTTTCACCCGAGGCTGCAAGGACCTCGCAACCAGAGATATTGCAACAAGTTCTCGCTGGTCGGGGTTCTCGACAAAGCTGTCTTCCTGGCTCCCTGGCCCTCCGCAAAGTCGCCGTGTGCGGGCTGTTGAGGCTTGGGGAAGAGACTCTGCGCCGCTGGCGGTGGTCCTGATTCTCGGGCCCGAAAATCCGAATTCGCATGTTCAAGATTACTGTGACTTTTTGCAGAGCCCGGAAAGTAACCGAGCCAAGACACGAGTATCTGCAGGGGTCCGACGACTTCTGAGGAGGAAGTACCTCGGCAGGCGAAGTCTACAAGTGTAGAAAAAAACGATTCCGAGAGCATGGAATGCTTCCATTTTATCGGTCGCGTTGACCTGAAGGACGGAGCGTAGTGGGGCAGAGCGGGGCCCTTTCGGGCGGACGTACATGCATGGCGGCAACCCGAGTGTCCGAGACTACTTCCGGTCGAAACTGGCGCAACTGTAAGCGCGCGAAGCGTTTCGCGTTTGCTTTCCGTAGGAGGGGAAGGTTTCTCTTGAACCACTTGCTTGAGTCGGAGGCTGCGGAAGTGCGAGCTCGGTTCCACGGCAATCTAACGTCCTGATAGCCCTGGACGGCCACACGGAGCCGCGAGTTGGGCTTTGTCCGCCGCTGGTCGGGAAATACGTGGATCCTTGCTTTCGCCCGACGGCCGCTCGATGGCCGCCAGTTTTCTCGAGATAAGATCTGTGACGTAAAAGCACAGTCGAAGTGGTACCGGCCCCCTGTTTTGTCGACTGGAGCCACTATGACATGTGAAGGACCGTGCGGCACTCGGAACACTTGGGCTTGATCATAGCTCCCCGATGTCTAAATTCCTCTGGATCCTCGCTCACCTGGCTTCAGAGCATGCCCGGTGCTGCAGGTGTGCCGACTGCCGGCCGCCACCGGCTGGCAGAGTAAGGCCCTCTCTGCGAGGTGCTGCCTGATTCTGATGTGGGAGAAGCTTTTTCGTGGACGGGGTGACTCTGTTTCGGCTTCTCAGCTCAATGGTGCTTGTGAAGGGGCCATGACTGCTACCAGGTGTCCGACCAGTGGTGTCGCCCCTCAACTTTCCCGTGGTTTTCAAAATGGCACCTCTCTCGCCACTTGAGCAGCACCCTTTTGTTAACGTGCTGAAAACTTTCCCCTTACACGATGGAGACCTCTGTAGAATTGCAGGAGATGTGACGGAAGAAACCGTAAGGAACGGCACAGGTGACATCCCTCCTTGGAACGTTCATGTGGTTGGCTGGAAACATCATTGCTTTGCTGTGCGCGGAGGTCTAGCAGCTGCCACTCGTTGCCTTCTGGGTCTCCGTACGCTAGACATCACGGCTCTCGGCAGACAGTCCACAGACACGGACTGCGAAGACCTCCTCTCCTGGATCAGTGAAAGGATGACTATACAATAACGGGCCTACCTACTCCCTGTGCCACAGGACAAGCGCCTGGGAGCGCGTGTTATTCGGATTTACGGCATGATCGCGGCCAACAACTTCATTCAGCTGCCTCACGGCAAGGGGAAGCAGAAATCTCTAGGCCTCACCGGCACCTATGTAAGGTGACGCTGTCTCCAGCTGGGCTCGCTTTGGAAAGGTGAAGAGCATTGGGGGGGAGGTTTAGCAGTGTCTCTCTTCGTAGCCAACTGGGTTGTTTTCCATTGAGAGACGGCCGGTCGGTGGGGTTCAGCACTGTAAAGACGGCTCTAGTACACTGATTAGTCGAATGGGCTCTGAAACTCCTCTGGACTGGACAGAGATAATCAGAATGAGTCGGGAGACCATTGTTCCTCCTCCGCAGGTCTACATGCAAATCAAGACAATGAGAACGCGATACTTTGTTATCCACCTGGATATTGTCACGATAGAAACGCTGACCGTGCGCATCACTCTGACCAACATGGTGAAAGAACCCAAGGTGAGGAACTTCGCAACTCTCACGTTTCGCGTATCGCCCGGCCTGGCGAGCTCCTAGACTCCAGACAAAAAATCGACATATACGTCAGTGTCCTGGCATCAGCGGGTTGCAGGCACCAGCGATGTAACTCACTTGCGAAGCTGTTAGACAAGGGGCCGCTCGCAGTATGTGGAACATGCTGGAAGGTCTGGGTGTTGAAGAGCGGCTGTTAGCTCCTGCTGCACACACGAAGAAACCAGAATGTTGGATGCGAATACGGGATGAACTGAGGTCTTACACCTTCGAAACGTCCCCGCCGTACTAGGTCGTATCCCTGAAATGCGTCTTGAGCAGGTGTCTTCAAGGACCATTCAGTACCCCTGCCATCCTTCGGCAGAGGCGTGGACGACGCTCTGTATCAATATATCGACCATTCTTGGGCAGTACACGAGACTCATTCCGAAGGGGATGATTTTGAAGTCCGTTCAAGTGTGTGCGAATATATACTTGCGAGGAATATACACCTCTGATATCCTCTATGTACAAAACGTAAGGCTGGAAGCTGTCGCGAGGATCCTTCGGACATTCGAGTTCAGAATGGCTTTCAATGGGGACGAGCGCCTCTTCCACAATCGCATCCGTCAATACGCAGAAGAGGGTACTGTCCAGCTTGACGGCGTGCTGCACACGCAAAAGCGGCCTCCCTCGCTCCGTCTGCTCTCCAGCGCTGCCTAACCCACTCGTGAAACCGGCTCCCTGCCGGCGGTATGCTTAGCGTCTGCTGAAAGGTTCGGCACCTGCGCTAGCCGCCACAGTCATTGCGTCTGTATCAATCATATACCTACTCGTGGTCATATAGGGTCGGTCGTCCCTTTAGCTAGCAGTCTCCGAAGCTCAGCAGCGCCTTCGTACGCTTTGGGGCGGTACTGCAACCTACCCGTCAGCGTTGCGGGGCTCGTTTATCCGTATGAACTTAGTTTCCTTGTTGAGGCCCAGCCAACGGCTGTCAAAGTGGGAAGGGAAAACGCCAAGGCGTCCCGGCAAGCCAACGGATAGCGGCTGGGCGGTGGTCGGCCCTCGGGTGCTGAGTATCGGATATTTTCCGGGTGTCCTGCAGTAGGCGGGCCTTTATTGCCATGTCGACCGTTGTCGCAGCCAGGTCACATGGAAAGCGGCTCCTGGAGGGGCTGCCAGCGGGCATATGTTTCTCGCGTTACCGCTCGTTATGCGGCTCCAATTTTACAAATGAACTAAATACACGGGCACGGACAGCGGCTGCTGACCAACAAGTAAAGTGTGTGGGACTGTGCTGCATCGTGCCATCATGTTTTACGTGCTTACGCCAGATGCTGCCCCAAGGCATGCGGCTGTCTAGTAAGACAACCATAGACGAGTGCGAGTGGATGTATATCCCATTAGGGGCCCGGCCGGAAAACGTCGAGCCAATCACGGTGGACGAGCATGACAGCGAGCGGCAAGCCGGTTACTGGTCTGACACCCCGGACGACACACAGGCAACAACAGATGGACTAGAAGCATTCACGCGGGAAGATGAGCCGGGGGAAAGCAAAGGGAAGGACACAGGTGACGAGGCCGGGAGCGCAGGGGCGTGTGGAGCCAGCGGGACAGATATCATGCAGCTAGGCGTTCCACTGTCTGCGGAGCTTTTCAGTCACGGCTTTCTTCTCAAGGTTCGTCTCCCAGATGCCGCCCGGCTTCCTTGGACCCAGTACGAAATGGTATTCAATGGCAATAACCGCAGAGCGTTGCATCTGGCAACGTCGAACGTAGTGGCTTTGAATTGTCCTTTTCTCAGTCCGGCTGGAGCTTGCACTGGCATTGTCATGTGTCAGAAACTGTTGCGACCCGCATTCCAGTTTGACACAAGCCTTCCGAGTGTGTCTACATCCGGAGAGTTTCTTCGAGACCATGTACAGCAAGCGGGACTTCCGAGTTACTGTACTATCTTGTGATCTCCTTCTCACAACGCAGTTCTTTTGACATGCAGAACTGCCTGGAGTCCACCCTTACGTTTCTAGGTAGTAGGTGTATCTGTGTACACGTACGGCGACACCGGCTACCTCAGCACGGAAGAATACCCCAACTCCTGGACGGAGCGAGAGTACGGTTGTCCGAAGTGCACGGAGCATTGGTTCCTGGCGCTGCTTGCTTCATACGATGCAGTTCGACCAAAAGTGAAGTCGCAGCCCTTGCTGGAGGACATCCCAGTCGGCTGTCAGTACTTGCATTGCGTGTGATGGGACGGAAGCCCAGCGTCACCAACCAAGTTTTTTCGTCTCAGTTTATGTAGCCCCTTCAGATGATAATGCACTCTGCGAATGTTGGTGCGCCTGCCCGGCGGTTCTCCTGCACGTCAGAACCATTCTTTCCGCTCTGCGTTTAGGCCATTCGAATGATGGGCATTCCAGTAAGAGCGGCGAACCGGCAACGCCATGCCATGTGGGCTGGCGTCAACAAATTTATCGTTGCTCAAGCTTCGACACTAGTTCAATTCGACCTAGCAACGGGTAGGAACCGGAACAAGACGCAAGAAGCAGTCTGTGTAACACGCTGGTACCGAGAGTGAAGACCATAGACCGTGTTCCTGCGGATGCAAAAGTGGTGCGCTTGTACGCACTGCCTTCTGGAGCAGCAGAAGGCGATCAGTGACATCGCGCAGCCGAGAGAGACATGTGCGAGCGGGGAAGGCCTCCTTCGCTTCAAGACCGTTTGTCTCTTTTCTCCTGGTTGCGGGCCTGTTACTCAAGGCGCGCAGCAATGTCTGTTTGGCCATTCTGCATCAATTGACCTTCTCGAGGTCAGCTCAAACTTCGCCCTGGCCGCCACAGTTCAAAACGACAAAACCGAAACGCCAGCACCTCAGATCAGGTAACTTCATGGATGGGCTGGACTGTTGTAAGCTCTCGTTCAGTGTAGCGGGCCTTTCACAAGAGAGAATCAGGATTCCTAATTCATCTGATATCCGTACTCCTAAACGCAAAGTGGACAGGCTTGAACTAGAGCAATTCACCTGCCGGTCCGTCAGTAGCCTTTCTCTGGCCTCCCATACCAAACGTATACGCCAAGCTGACCAAGTTTGTCTCGATAAGGTCCAACTTAGTCTCAAACGCCAAGGAGACGAGAGTGGCGACAGCGACAAAAACACGAAACCTCTCGATAGAAACCACAGAAGACGAACGTACATGCGGGGCTCAGACGTCACCTCGCTTCAGTGGTAACGCCTTTGACAAATGGTAGTTCAGGACCGTGTCGGATGTCGTATACAAATGGGAAGTGACTTTCTGTCCGCCCTTGAGGGTTGCGCTGCTTCCGCTCAAGCAGTCCTCTGCTGTGCTCCCTCTGCCGTGTATCATCTCAGACTCTGGTCGCTGTCGAGCGAGAATCCTTTCTGCGCGGCGGTGAGCATGGAATACCCGCTTACGGCTTCGACCAAATGGCAAGAGGCATGATACTTCCTGTCGCTCTGGCTGATCCGGGAACAATGACTGATGCTGGTAGCAGCTGAAGAGCTTTGGCTACTGAAGACACCAGGCATACTATCGATTGTCTCTCGTTGTAGTGTTCATGGTTACCAGGCCTCACTTCTCGGGGATTGCTCGTTGACACTAGCCACCGGCCACATTTGGCTGCGCTGCCCTCAGTGGACATTCCTGCCGCTCTCTGCGGCGTCCAAGTTCCTGTGAGTTGTAGGTGCCAAGGCACAACGGCAGACAACGGGGCTCAGTGGGTGACACAGGTATTTCGGGGAATCATCGTGCGGTGGTTGATTATGCAGATCCTCCAGTGCCCTTCCCTTACCGACGTCCGCGTTTTTCAGTTCGACAATCAGTGCCGCCGCATGGTGGTAAGGAGATGCCTTGAAGCAGAACGGCCGACTTTGCTTCTTAGTCACAAGCTGAGAATTTCTTCTGCTAGCTACCCACCAGTGACAGGGACGTACCGGGTGCGGTAGGAACACTGACGGTACTCGGAAGCGACGCTGCACAGCTTAGTATGCTTTGCATATCAAGCTCGGAGGTTTGCAGAGTGTTGTTCGGGATAGCTGCGAGCTGAGATTGTTTGTTTTATAGGTAGCTGGCCTGGACGCACAGAAACGCCAGCAGTTGCAGGTGTGGGAGTTAAGTAGACTTCGGGCGGATCGACGCTGCAGTTTGCTCGCCCGACAAATTTCAGACTTCGACGTTTCCCGGATTCGTTTCTCTCCTTTCGACGAGTTCTCCCTGGTATCATGTGGCAAGGAGAACATTCGATTTTGGAGGATAAAGGTGAGACGGTTTTCGTCTAAGGCGCCACTGCCGGCTGATGCGGCTTCTCGTGCCCTTGTTTCCCGGCGGCGGGAGCACGTGTAGTTTCGAGAAATAGAACCGTCGAGGTCACCTAGGGGACCACCCGGCTTGCATCGCAACCGGGATGACGGTGCGAATAGGGAGTAACTGTTCCGGTGAACGGAAAAGCTCCTTGAAACAGACCGCTGTCCACCAGCTCGTGTGTAAGTTCCCCCCTCACAGAGAGCTCTGTTCAGTGATCCGAGGAAACCGCCGGAAGGAAGCCTGCCTTGTATTCTTTCATGTTAGCCGTACTGATCTGGGCTGAGTTACGCTGCTTCCCTTTTCTTTGCTTCGTAGAATTCGCACTTGCCAGGGTGCAGCGTAATACTTGAAGCTGCTGCCCGGGCGAATTGCTATACGGATCTTGATTTTGAATGCGGGAGGACGGCCCATCAACTCAGCAGTCGTAAGCCGAAAATCCACATACGTTCTGGCAAGTTTTTTTCGCTGTATGGGAAGAGCAGACGCTGCTTCGCAGGGGCACTCGCCTTCTTTGGTACCCGGAGTCCTGTCGCTTGAAATCGACGCTCCTCCCACCGCCGCGGAAAGCTCCACTGCCTGACCGAGTGCGGGGAGACACGGCGTGCCCGAGAGCTTGCATCGCCTGGAGATTTGCCGGCACTACTGAAGATCGTCTTTGGTAGTTCCGTCGCCATATGTTCGAAAGCTTCTCGAGATACCTCCGGGACGCGGGGCAGCTGAGTTGCAAGTACCTCACTCCCGTGTTGCGCACTGGGCCACGGTAATACTCGACAGAATGCATCTGGCCTCGTGTGTCCGCAAAGAGTATTAGCTAGGGTCTGGCTTGGTGTTGCCCGAACGTGTTATGTGCACTGCGATTTCTTGCAGATTCTCAGGCCCGGTGGTCAACGCCTGGTCGTGTCTTCGTGTCGTCCACCTCGGGCTGCGTCGCGCAGGTGCTGTGTGAGATGAATATGGCTTGCCAGTTTGGTTGTTGTTGCGACAAAAAGGGTTGAGAACACAGACTGGATAAAAACCCAGAGTGGGGTGATTGCCAAGCTCTGTCCGCAGCTGCGTTGCATAAAATGTAGCTCTTTGTACTTTTGCCGGACAGTTGGTTTTTGGCATATCGAACAGAGGAAGACATGTATGCGATTCGTGTCTTGTGCACTCCGGCTGTGGTGCGTTCGCGGTATGCACACAAGTGAGCACCTGAACAGCTGACCCGTGTGGCCATCTTTGTTGTCCCCTCAGGTAGATTATGTTTCCCGACAGCTTCAGCGAATCTACAAGCTGCACGCGGGACCCATCTGGTCCCTTACTGTCAGCGACGCGTTCTGTACCACGGCTTCTGAAGACGGATACGTCCGGTATGTATACACGCGACGAGTTACCTCAGTACTGAAGGAAAAACCCCGCCTTTCCTTGTTTTCATGTATGAGGGCAACTGCTGTCACCAGGTGGTGTGCAGTCTGTTCTGACGCAGAAGGACCAAAGAGAACGGGCTTTCCTGTGTAAGTTACTCGCAGGGTGTGGCCCCTGACGTTCCAGAGTTGCTACATGCACGCGCAGAGCCACGAGGCCCCGGCGGTTGGCGTTGATGGCTCCGAGGATGGGCTTCAGTTGCTTTGCACCTCAGCGGATGGAAGTGTGGGGCTGCTAAACCTGAACGGCCAGCACTACAAGCCACTTCTTAGGACACATGCCAGACCCATTCGGGACGCAGCAGTAAGCGGTGAGAGTTGCAGAGGAGACAGCAAGAGGGAAAGGCCCAGACCCTTACACCTACGTTGTAGATAGGGACTACGGACAGAGAGAGAGAGAGCCTAGAATAGGAGGCGAGCTTGGGATTGTGGGCGTACGAGTAGTCAGAAGTCATAGTAGACGACTGCAGCAGACAAGAAGAAGGAAACTAAACAAAAGAAAGAAGATGCCTCCAAAACAATCAGGCGACTGGCCGGGATTAAAGAATCATGGATCGCGAAGCGTCAGAACTTCTTCACCGTAAGGATAGCTACAGAAGAGTTTCCCAGGGCTCCAGGCTCTACAGTATCACGCTCACACTGGTGAAGACCCTGCACAGCCCGTATGTGCAGGCTTGCAATGTGACTGCTGAATGGACAGCGTTTTCCATACAGTATTGCTGACGCGGCTGGGCACGGGCTGCTTTCTTTCCTAGCCTGTATGCAGAAGCAGTACAGACTTTCGGTGCGGGCTCCAGCCAGCCTCACCCCAGGGACCCCCGTGCTTGCATTCCCACGTGCCGACGCCCCAGCACACCTAACATGATCGACAAACATTTGTTTGTAGCCCCTGCTGCGCCAAGAGGCCATGGACGGTGGAAACCCGGTCAGTGGGCTTTTCCAGTTTCCTTTTCCCCTTCGTCGAGTACCTGATGCTGCTGTATGGGGCTGACAAACTACCGGGGTACCCGCGGGCGGGCTCCGCCGGCCGATTAGGAACACTGGGACTGTGACTGACATTGGAACGACTGTGCCGTTAGCTAGCTGGTGATTTAGAAGTCTGGTCTGCTCAAAGCACGGAGTTCTGTAACAACTCACCACTTCTCCGATGCGCGTCTGGCACTGTGAGATCGAATGTTGTACGAGCTCCCTGTGTCAAATCGGGTGCTCTGTCGCTTTCATCCCTTTGTGTTCCCAGACCTTCTGTTCCTCCCGCCTATATGTATATCGGTCTTCTGTCGCCTGCCCTCTGCGTTGTTTTTGCAGAAGCATGGAGGGAGCTGTACACGGTCTCTACAGATCGCTCGATCCGAGTCTGGTCACTACCTGAATTGTACGAGGTGAATCTTTTGCAAAACACTGACTTGGCGAGCTTTACTGATGCTAGGTTTACCCCTGCGTCTTTGGGCTGGGCGTCGTGAGTTTTCCCCTATTTCCCAGCTACCTATCTGCTTATTTAGCCAGCCCGTGTCACAACGATGCCGACTGTACCCTCTCGCTGCTCTCCTCTGTCGGTACCATGCCTCTCGCCCTCGTAACCGCCTTGTACTCCGCCATGTTTTCTCCGCTCACTTTTAATGAGCAAGTCCGGCTTCTAGCAAGGAAGAGAACAGCGATGTTTCTCTGTCTGACTTCAGGTGCTCTTGGCTACAGTTTGCTTCTAGCCATGTTGTGATTCTTTTCGTTCTTTGAACTTTCTTGCCCACCTAGAAAGACGACCTCCTGCCCTTCCATCGCCACATGAAGTCGCACGTCTCAGCCGGTTGTCGCGGTACTAATTTCTCCTTACGCCGAGACTCTGACGCAATCTGGAAGGGAAAGAAATCTCTCATTCCTCACATCTGGGCGCCCGAAGCTTAGTTGACCGCCCCCGCAGTCTGATGCTCATAGATCCAAACATATACACAAGTATTCCTTTTCACCTCAAGGGCACTGCGCACACAGTTCTTTTGTATATCCGGCTTCTTGGGTACTACAATGTCCAATATGGTCCGAAGAGGACTTTGTAAGAGTGATTCCGGAGTGGTGCGGAAATATCCTTGACACACGGAATATTTTTCATTAGGTGCTTTGCTAAAGCAGAGCATGCTACCTGGATAGTCAACTTTCCCTCCATGGTGTGATTTTCTCAGGCCTTCGAGTTTCAATCCTCTGTGGACCAGCCAAGCTGCATCGCCTGCCACCCTCTGGAGCGCGTGCTCGCTGTGGGGTTCGAAAGTGGAGCTCTGCGGGTCTTCGACATCGATGCTAAACCTCCGCAAGTCCTGCTAGAAGCGCGGCACCATCTACATGCGATTGTGGGTGCTTATTTTGTAAGGAACTGCTCGAAAGATCATAAAGAAAGCCAGGAGGAGCAAAATAAATGCTTAGTCGTAACCGTCGACGCGATCGGAGGTAGGCTTCCCACCAGGCAGAGCACCTGAAGCCCTTGTAGAAAAGCTTCTGCGTTGACAGGCAGATCGCGACTAAGAGCCGCGTACGGGTGACTCTGGCTGAAAGAGAAATACGACAAAACTGGTGTTGCTCTCTATTGTATGGTTCCTGTGACGTTAGCGAAGCGTTTGCTTCCCCGCCTGTTTAGGGTGTTGGTTTTCGTCTGTGATGGAAACAATATATAGCTTCACAGCTTCACTTCCAGGCGTGGCCTGCCTCTCTTTTTGATTCCCCGCTCACTTTCTGTGCTGTCTCGCTTCGTCCTTCTTTTTGTCGGTATGGCATCTTGAGCGCAGCCTAGTTGAAGAATGAAGTGCAGTCGAAGGTCTTCGTCTTTTTAGCGTTACGAAGAGCGTCACGTCGGGAGCTGCGTCAACTGAAACTCTCTCGGCTACAGACTTGCTGTTTGTTTTCTGAGACCTCTGTTATTTTCTCAGTCATTTCGGTACACGATGAGAGACTTGAATATCAGCTCTCCAAGCGCCTGGAGAATCCAGGCGTTCACGTCCCTCCTCGCGAGATCCCCCCCTTGGCGTTCAGCCCCGATGGACAGTTCGTGGCTCGATACTTCGACCCACGTCGTATCTGCTGTTTTTTCTTCCCTGACTTCGACTACAGAGCGAAGGTCTGCCTTCCACGAAAGGGAGGGGGCCCTTCAGGCGGGGGTGGAAGAGCACTGTCTGGTAACGGTGTAACCGATGAGAGGAGAAAAGACGGAGTGACGGGAAAAAGAGTCATAACAGCTTACGGATTCGCGTCAAGTGGTAACGGGGTGCTCGTGGTCTGTTCAAGTGACTCGGTGATGCGAATCTACGATCTTTCTGAGGCGGTAGGTCCTGACAAACTCTTAGCCAGAATAGTACACTGGTAGGAAGGCATTCACGCTACAGCAGCTCATTAGACGGCTCAGCTGCATAACAGGTCTTGATTACCAGGGAGAACTATACAAAGTCAGAAAAGAAAAGCCTCGGAAGTCCCCAGTCAGGTCCTGCTCAACCGGTCTTTCTTCTCGGAGCTTTTCTGTCAGCAGAACTACTCTGAGGCATGCGTTTAGTCTTTGACTCCACCAAGTGCGCGCCGATGAGCGTGTCTCTTTCGGTACGTGTGCTTGAGCGGATCTGTCATCAGGAGACTCTGCGGGCAGGAGATCCATGCGTTTGCGTGGCTCAGTGATGAAGCAAGCATATCTCTATATGCATTCACACACGGCCAAGTGACTAGGGGATCACCTCTGTAGAAACGTGTCAAGCCTCGCTGTGGAGCCAGCTCTTAGAGTTGTTTCTCTTGTGAGAATGATCGGGATCTGGCACTATGTCTTTGCTTCTGTTTCTCAAGGAAGATTGCATGCGTGATTGTCCCGATGACGATGACGATTTCCTTGGGGCCACGTCTCCCAGTTGGTCTCCGCGGAGTGTCACGACAGCTGGCGGAGCCTCGAGGCGCAGTCGGAGCGTCTCAGGAGGCGTGTGCGGCTCTTCTCCAAGAACGACAAACTTGCTGATTCGCCCATCCTCAGCTAGAAGTGTTACGAGTACCCGGAGTGCGAGCCTGGTGTTTGGTGCCTCTCGAAACCAAATGCCTACGTGGGTCTCCGGTGGCAGTAGTCTTCCTTCTCGTAGCTTGACCTGCGTAAGGGAAATCGCGCTGATGAGTGGTTCTATCTCTTCTGTATGCCTTACATTCTTTGATCTTCACGCGCAAAGAAAGCTCCTGTATGGCGACGAACAGGACCTGGAGGAGCGGAATGAACCAGGAAAGACGGTGAACAGTCAGGGTTTACCTCAGATTGCCATGACAGCGGGAAGTGACAGGGCGCTCAAGGTAGGTGAAGGGAAGCAAGTTGTTTATAATCTGACGTGACTGAGAGGGAACTTGGAACTTTGAGTGGGATGCAGCCATGTTTCAGCTGAACACGCGGGGAGCGTACACGAGTATACGGATGTGTCGGAAAACAGGCGTATTCGCATACATTGGTACAGTCAGTTGTTATACCTGTGCATGCACCTGCACATGTGTTCCCAAGCACGTATGCATACGCCTCTCTACATGCATAAGTCCATGTGATCGGCGTGGAAATAGCCTGACGCCGAGTGACTGGCAGGGCTAACCAAACTTGCTCGCCGTATTGTCGGATTGCTACATGGGGGCTTACGTTGCGTCTCTTTTCTTCTTGTTTCCCCTCAGCTGTGGAATTTGGAAACATCAGCCTGTCGAGAGCGCGAAAGGCGTCTCCAGGCGATCCGATCTGTTTCGCTCGGGTCTTCGTGCCGACGTGGTCGCTTACAAAGCCAGACACAAAGCGCTTGTCTCCGAACTCCTGTATCTACCAACCCTCCTTCTCACTTGTCTTCGTCACTAGCTATGCCTCGGCTAGCCTCTTCGGAGTCAGAAGCTGTACTACCTCCATTTCAGTCATTCTCAGGACACCTCCAGTCACCTTTCAAGTTGCTCCTTTGCGGAGACCTCGTAGTGTCAATAAGTCCCGTGGACGTCATACTTTGGAGTTTTCGTCATCGGGAGCTGGAGGCTCTTTTGGGTCAACTTGTACCTCTTGAGTTTCCTCAGTTTCTCCCCTTTCCTCCTCACGAGGCCCCCACGTCAGTGGGACAGGATTCGGGACCTCAGTCTGCAAGCACCACTCAGAAAGCAGAGAGTGCTACAAAGCTTGATACTATCAACTCAAACACTGCCCCTCTCCCACCACAAGATCCTTTCTCGTCTGCTGTCGGGCCTAATAGACAACAAAGCCCACCTAGCATTTGCCGTAGTCATTCGTCTCAAGGAAATAGTGGTGGTAACATGCCGTTAGTCCAGATGACCTGCGGATCCGCAGAACAAGTGCGAAAGGTCGGAGGCGCAGCAGGGGAGGAGACAATCGTAACAAGAAGAGAGCACCAACACACTTGCGTTCTGAAGACAGATACATCCCGGAGGGGTTCCGGGTGTTCATCTTCAGACAGCTGCTCCCCTGTCAATCCGCCTTCTGTTTCCGATGAGCTATGTGGGGATCTTGCACAAAATTCACAACTCTTTCCGAAGAAAACTGGAAAAGTTAAAGGTCCCATCGGTTTCGGTTTTGATTCGTCGCCGCAGAATGACATTACTTCTTCTCCTCCCTTCTGTCCACTTCAAACTCAAGACAGTCGCTCCCATGTCGCTCCTTTCTCTTCCTCTCAACAAAGCTGTGGTTCTTCTCAACCTCCATCTTCCCACTCCCATGAGGGGATTTCTAAGTGTCCCAACCGACCTTCTTCTTTTTCTTCATCTTGCTCTTCGACAGCACGTGTTGTTCCGGTAGAAAACGATTCAAAGGAAATGGAAGTCTCTCACGTTGCACACGTAGAGCCAGGAGACTCTTCGCATTCAGCTCAGATACGTCATATCGTAGGGGCGACTGTCGCTGCATGCCGGGGGGGTTGTATATGGAAGGCTCAACAAGGTAGGCCTGGAGTTAGTATTCGGAAGGAAATGGTTCTGAATGGAGTAGGAGACACCTCCGTGAATGACGTACTTTCTTCCATTCCAGCTGAGAAGAAAGGAAACTGTCCATGTCGAGAACGTAGGATGCACTGAAGTAATTTGGAATGGAGCAGTTGCGTGTATGTAGTCTGTACACCTGAATGACAGTACAAGGCTTGACAGGAGACCGGACCTCGAGTTAGGCAGTGGATGTCCTTTTCGTATGGTGGGGGAGCTATCTACACCCACGCCCGGCGACGCGGACGCATCTTACCTAACTCAGCGTACATGTTTTCCGTTTTACAACACGAGAAGGTCCACTCCATGTTACATTGAGCTTGCTGTATGGAACGCGTCGTACTCCAGACGACCACGTAACAGCTCATGGTGTCTGGAGTCTCAGTCTTCCATCACTACAGTCTTTCCAAGGCTTCGAGAGAGGAAAAATTGAAAGAAACGGGAGGCCTGTGCCGACATTTGTAGTCTATCATAAGTGTCGGAGTTGTCTGTTCGGTTCTCGTAGCCCGTTTTTACTTATAGTCGTCTCCCCTGTACGCTTATAAGAGGAGATGCCCCCTGCCGTGCGCAGGCGTACGCATTTGAAGTGAAGCACTTGTATCAGTTCCCGTTGCAACGCACCCATCTGTGGTATACCCTGTCACCAGGTGGACACTTCTTTATGGGTTTGTCGTAAGGTATATGATTCTATACAGACATATGTTGGGCTTTTTCTCTACACGACCTGGGTGTTTTGTTTCCTAAAATGGTCCCTTGAGATGTTGCTTGTGTGTGTACAGAACTGCTATGCTACGCCGTAGGAGAGTGGGTTTTAGTAGAGCGTTTGAATGTGAATAGTCGGTACGACGAGGAAGGGAAGTGTCTTGGCTTGCTTCCTTCCCTCGGCTATGCTTCTTCTTCGCTTTCTCAAGGGACTCGTAGTATGGTTTGGCGTCGACCACAGCACCAGACGCAACAGGAGAAAGACGAGTGTCGTTTAGCTTCTCTTTGCATGCGACACCGTAGTGACAGACAATCCATGACGTATACAAGCCCTAGATCTCACAGCTCACATCAAGCTTGCAAATTTCCGAAGGAGCGTTGGGGCAGCCGTCATACAAGCCGTGTACAGAGCGGGCTCAGTTCCTCTTGTCCGAGGAGCTTTTCTGGAGCAGTATGTAGTAGAGACAACTCGGGCGGGAAAGGATGGAGGAGCGACAGAAAACCAGTAAATCAGTTGGGAGGGGAACTATCCGGAGTGTGGGAAGAGAGCTGGGGAAAACAAGATCGATTTGGAGTGTGTAAAGACAGCCGGCTCGGCCCCGTCTTGACAATGGCTTTGAACCAAAAAGGCAATCTTTTGGCGACTATCCACACCGCGCGTCAGTCGACATGTATACGTGGACAAAGGACTTGTGATACATAATCGTCTTCACACGGGTGTGGTCGGGAATGATGCAGCGTTGCGTGCGACCATCATGTCTTTAGAGCGGGTTCAGCATCTCCAGGCATATAGACTTATATCGTATATAGGCTTACAGACTTCGACTTGACCATAATAGACATCAGAAGACTCAATGCTACTGAGAGGAGCACCAGGGACCAGGCACAGTGCGCAATACTGCTGTTACACTCATGACCCTTCTATTCTCTGCAGTACGTGTACCCGTTGTAAGGGCTGTCATCCGACGGGGTGCTCTGGGTTGTGAGGAATAGCTTCGTAACCAGGTAGTAACCGGGCGACACGAAGGAATGGGGTCATGGCTGTACTTCGGTTTTCTCGATGCTTATGCTTCGTGAGTCGGTGAGGGACAGAGACAAGAAGGCACCGAGTGTTTTTCTTCAGAGAGCTGCAATCAGGATTCACCATATATGTACAGTAGACAGTGGGCTCGCAACAATCTTCTCTAGTCATAGGTGCTATCCCAGGATGGACAGGCAGTGCCGACTGTACATGCATCGGAGCGTGAGAGGTCTCGTGGCGGCGTTGTGGAGCTTATCGACTTTCTTGCAAAGACACTGTACTGTCAGGACGGGGCACGTATGAGAATGCGACGGGTTGTCAGTGTCTCTATGCCCATGTGATGGGACATATCACAAACATACACGAACAGCGTGAACAGTCCGTGCCTCGGAGGTGTCAGGTTCTCTTCATGAGTTAGCGATTGACAAGGCGAGAGGAAACTTCTGTAGTGGTGCTTGTTTGCTGCTCATTCATCTCCGGTCTGTAGAAGCGCTCAGTGACTGTGAGGGCAAAGACATGCTACAGTTCCGTTCTCCTAAAACTGAACCTGTTTCCCCAGGCCGCTTTCCCCCAGCCGGCGAAAAGGGGAATGAAACCGCTGGACGTACACCTGAAGACTGGGATGATGACAGTAGCGAACCAGCGGGGCGTATTGACAAGGTCGTCGCAGTTTGGAGACTGGAAGATTGCACTCTCGCTCGAATGGCTCCTCTCCCCAGAGCTTGGTATTCAGATTTCCCTACCGTTCACACAGGCGAAAGTGTACCAAGGTCTTTCTCCCCGGCCCTTGTTTTCTGCGGCGCAGAGTACCTTGTTTGTGCAGGTAATCTGGGCTGAGGAGTTTACAGTCAAGGCTGTTTCCCGTAAAAGCAAACTCTTTCTGAAGAAGATTGTCCTTGAGAAGCAAATAGCCGAACAGTCATACAAACGTCTGCTCTCGTGTGATTCTTTTCTCGGGTGTTTTATTGTGAAAGGTTCGCAATGCCAGTGGAGAACCGACATTGTGTATTTCGATCGTGGCCTCGATCGAAGTACACGGAGAAGGAACGACAGGGTCCGGAAAAAAACCAGAAGGCAAGACAGAAGGAACGCTGAGAAAGCGTTGTTGAAGAGTCGCTTGGCATGTGTTTTCTTATCTGCCTTCAACATTTGTGTACCTGTATTCAGGTGCATCGAATCGCCCTCATCTTGATGTTTTCCTGGTAGAAGATTTCCTCAAAGTCTCTCCTCCTTCTTACCGCTCCGGGGTCTCTTCTCCGTACCCGCCGAACGCGTCTCATCCTACACCAGCGGTTGGAGCTGTTGTGGATGCCCCTATTGTTCGCTTGCTTACACGTACAAAGTTTGATGACGTTGAGATCGTTTACATCGCGCCTCGGGCTGCTATTTTCTGGAGAATAGATATTGTCCATACACTCCACGATGGAAGGGATGATGAGGATACAGTGAACACAAGGTCCTTACAAGATCGACGGGAAGAGACACCACGTCTTCCTTGTGTAGACTGCGAGAAAGAAGGTGAGTGAACTGAAAAGAAAGAAGAAACGAGAGAAAATCAACCGGTACCTGGGGCGGCTTCACACAACCTGTTAGCAAGAGGACAGATAACTGCGGCTATGGCTGTAGAGTAAATCGTGCAGCCCGATCTACGTCGACGAAAAGTGCCATCCGAACTTGCTGCATCATGTGTGATGTGGCGAGCGGAAGAAACACGTGTAGTTCTGGAGGTTTCTTTTTTTCTTTCTTTCACTTCTTCGCATGCAGAGCGCCTGACGATTCGGCACAAATTAGCCTTACAATTCCAGTTCACGGAAATGCCGTGGCGCATGCGAGATGACCCGAATCTTTGCTATACCACCGGTTGCCTTACTCGCCGAGGGGGCTCGTCAACGACAACTCTCCTTCTCTTAGCTACAAATGCTGTAAGTGAAATGATCGCATGGGACGCCTACTATATTCGACTCAGACTCACGATGAGGGTAAAATCCGTCTTACTGTGCTACAGTGAAAGAGGCCTCAAGAGTTGTAGTCCCAAACATAAGGCGTAGGGAACTCAGGCGTGTATACATACTTTAGCTCATGTTTTGTGAGGGGAGGGCCAATAGATTTCGGTATCCTTGGAGCGATCTTCAATTTCAGCTTACTGAAGGAGAAGAGTGTGCTCTGGTATAGCTGAGGGCTGCAACCAACTGTCTTTCTGGAATGAACACGTGATGAGATAGAATGAGAAGAGAAGCTAGGACACAGGGGGGCATGGACAGGAGGAAACGACATACGACTTCCTCCATGCAGAAATCAAGACTAGTGTTGGTGATAGTAGAGAAGTAAAGTGTCTAGGCTGCAAAGAAGGTAAATAGAATGAAATTTGTTTCAGGCAGGCAGTAGAAACTCCCACGTTTGAATATGTTGAGTTCTGAACAGGACAGTCCATTTTCAAGACTTCTTGCCATCTTTCCATCTATCTCGCTCACTGTGGGTTACGCTTCACATGACTGCCTAGGATGTATAAAGACAGCCGAAAGCTGCTTTCACGTGTAGAACTTCCAGAGAGAAAGATTTAGGCTTTCGCTTGCTGGCTTCTACTACGAAATGCAGGGCTATATATACGGTGTCGACTTCGATACAAACACGCTGATTTTTGAACTCCAAGTGGCCACGGATGAGCCCGTGAGTAAGTACGTGCTCTGCGCTGCGTTGCGCTGTTCTCCTCCGTGCGGCTTATATCTATAAGAAAGGTTTTTCTCCTTCGCAACCTAACTGCAGGCTCTGTTCTATCCCTTCCTTTTTCTCTTGAGTGTTAGGAGGTTGTCCCGACTCACTCCACCCCGGGGAGAAGAAAAGAGATAACCCCTACTCTTGTATGCTGTTCTATCAACCGTAAACCCTAGGCCCTGTATCCAACTAGGCAGTCGTGCTTGCTAGAACCCCGCCTTTTTGTTCAGCGTCCCATGCCTTATCGTGGAACCCCAATCTCAAGCTAGTATGTTGTTTCCATCGTCGTAGAAAGGAGGGGACCAGCTCGGGGATTGCAGGGACTAAGCCGTAGTTGGTGTCAGAAGACCTAAGGCCATACATTAACGACAGCTTCCCAACGGAACCATGAGTAGCACGTCTACTCCGGTTAATGTTTGAAGAGCTGCTGGTCGGCTTCTTTCTCCTTCCGAAGGAGATTTTGTTGTGCTTCTTGTCCGGGGCTTAACCAGTAGAGAGGAGGGGAGAGCTCTGATAGGTTTGACTCTCTTTCAGTTGCAGTTACTATCTGGTTATCGTCTCGATGCTAGGAACAGACACGCATGCCTGTAACAATCTCTCAGCTTGACGCATGTATCTGCCATACATCTGAGAGCGATTCTTTTGTATCTTTTCCGTAACACTGTAGAACTCTCATACTTCTGGTACCACGGGGGATGCCTACGCATTTTGATGAGCAGAGCAGCGGACCTACTACGCAGGCGCTCTTTTCGACATGGTACAATCTTGCCGTTATGGTTTGCTTTGTTTTCTCTTGGCTGTCTTCAAAAGCCTGCATAGCGTGTGACAAGGCGCAAGAACTCTTCTGCGGCTTGCGAGCCTCTCTCAGCCGTTGGAGCGTTGATCTCCTCGCTCTCGTCCCAACACCAGGGTAAGCGCGGGCCGGTCATTCCTTAATTATTTTCCCATCTACGTAGCCGCCTTCTTCGCGGCACAACGTTTGTGAAGCCAAAGACTACATCGCATTTGCATAGAAAGAGCGTCTCTTTCCGACTTTCAAGTGTCCTTCCGTCTTCCTATGGTAAACAAATTGAGATCTAGCATCTCTCGGGAGAGAGAAGAATCGTACACGAGACTGAAGTTTTGTCCTGAGTTCTTTGATTTCTGAAGATCTGTCGGAGCTAAGTAAATTTGCACGCGCACATGTTCTCGACGATGTTAGAGAATGACTCACGTAACCCCACCACATAGTTCTAGCGGTGCACCGGAATATCTACCCGGGGTGTTTCGGCGCTTTTCACGACACGCAGTCATTATACACAAGTCTGTGTACTTGTGCACGCCTCCGAATAGACGTGTATGCCTGTGCTTGTGGATATACCTACATGCTAGAACAAACAGACTTCACAGTGCGTGCCTGTCTACACTAGCCATGTAGGGCAGCTCTCTAGGTAGGAGTGCGGGATAGTTGTTCCATCGTAACTGAGGTGTAATTCCTCTACGCACCCATCCAGTTAACCAAGAGGTACAGCAACAAAGCTGACATGCCAGCTGTTCAGCTCTGCTTCGAAACCCAACAACTCAGATGCTCTAACCCCACACTCATACTCCGTTAAGACTCCGTAGGCACTCAGCAAACACATACGGAGACC
>NW_027155861.1:0-506 GCF_002600585.1 Cystoisospora suis | reverse complement strand
CCTAATGCGGTTTAATCGCTCATTGGTCCAAGAGTTGGGTGAGAGAGCCCACGGAACGTCCGGGATCGATGCTCAGAGCAACCTGCACGGCCGACCGGGAACCCTAGCGGTCCCCTCAGAGCTAGCGCGGCCCGAATAATAGCCGCCAGCCTAGCCTGAAGCCAACCTGAAGGCGTAGATCCGAGAAGAAGTTTGACCGGCCCGAGTTATCCAAACTGCAAGTCGGTTGGAGGCACGAAAGGCCCTAAGGGAGTCACGGAGGGCCGCTAGAGCAGCCTAACTACTGGGAAGTACCAAGAGGGAGTTAGACCCGGATTACCCCGGACACAACACATGTGCCCAGAGTAGCAAGAAGAGGGAATTGCGAGAAGGAAGAGGTTTCAGCCGAAGCACCGAGTACGGTTAGTGAGGACAACCTTGAGGAGGCCTGCAGAGACGGAGAGGGGCGCGTCAGGCTGAGGACTGCCTGGGGGAGTGAGATCGTACGTCGTGGCGAGGCTGTCCAA
>NW_027155860.1:33139-101822 GCF_002600585.1 Cystoisospora suis | reverse complement strand
GAGAAAGATGAAAAGAAGAAAATACACAAGAGAGGAATAGCAAAGGCGATGAGAAGGCCAAGAGAAAGAAGAAATCTCCCGGCTGCATGCTCTCTCATACAGTAGCAGTCACTAAAGAGAAAGATGCAAAGGAGTGTACCTACACCGTAGCGACTATATCCTTTAACAGCGAACCTGCTCCATACATTCACAAAAAAGCTTGAGATATACGCCTCTCTCTGTCGGAGAGAAGAACTCGGAAAAGAGTTTCTATTCTCTGAAAGACAAGCGCCCCTTTTCATCTCTTCTCTTTTGCACGACGGACCTAACCAAGACGAGCATTCTTTCTTCTTCAATCTCTTGACCTTTTCTCTCTCCTCTTCCCCAGAGTTGTCCTTGTTCTTATCAGAATTTTGCCACCTTCTTCTCCTTCCTTCTACCTCTTCATCTTCTTCTCGTTCATCTTCTTCTTTCTCCTTCTTCTTTTTCTCCTCCTCCTCCTCCTCTCCCTCTATGTTGTTTGCTACCATTGTAAGAAGACCCTCTCCTCTCAACGTTTCACACTCTTCTTTTCTTTTGTCTTCTTCCTCTTCTTCTCTCTTCTTCAGCATCTTCTTTCTCTCTCCCTCTTCTTCCTCCTTCGCCTTTTCTTCTTTCTCGTCTAAATGCAAAAGATGCAAGAAGAAGAAGTACACCGAGAGAAGAAGAAAAGATGTGAAGATAGCTAGGAGAATTCCTAAGAAGATATAGGTCTCATCAAACGTAGAAAACTGTCGTTTGCTCGCATTAAAGACAGCCTGAGAGAATTCCGTGCATGCAGACAAATAGATCCGAGAGACCTTCAAGATCTCTTCTACTACATCTCTCACATCGAGAGATGAAGGAGCTGCAACAGAGGAAGAAAAGAGAGGTTTTTCATGGGCTTCTTTACTTCTTGGAAAAGGAGCATTCATCGTTCTCTCTTCTTCATGATGAGGGACACTTTCTTTCTTATTCTCTTTTTCTTCCTCTTCTTCTTCGCGTCTTTCTTCTGCTTTCTTTATCTCCTTTTCTTCGTCATGCAGATTGAGAGGCTCGTGAAAAGAGAGAGGGAGCTGTGCACGGAGAGATGTAAACTTTTGGAAGGCCTCTAGAACGTCCGTCCACGTCTTCTTAACGGTCTGGTCTTCTACCACAGCATAAGACTTGGAAGTCTTTGCATACACATCGATACTGCGGCGTTTATGCCATGCAGCTATATGCTGAAGCTGCGTCGCGTACAAAAGATCGTTACAGCGATATGATAGAGACAAGGAGACAGAAGAAGAAGAAGAGCTATGAGAAGATAGAGAAAAGGAAGAAGAAGAAGAAGGTAAGGACGGAGAAGAAGAAGAAGAGGATTGAGTAAGGGTTTTACAGATAGGCACAAAAGAGGAGAGAGAAGGAATAAGATCAAGAATGATCGATCCTAGGGAAGAGAAAGGGATGGGCAAACCTAATAGAAGAGCGACTGTTGGAGTCCAATCGACCTGATGAATACGACGAGGATAAAGGGCGACAGGAGAAGAAGAAGAAGAAGATTTGAGAGAGCTAAGCCGGTTTTCTATGTCTGATAGGAGAGCTGCATGGTGGCGTATATATCCAGGGAGAGGCGACGAAAAGAGAGGAAGAGAAGAAGAAGAAGAAGAGAGAAGTTGTGTTTTGACGTCAGAGGAGGAGAAAGCGAGAGGAAGGAAAGAAAAAACGAAGAGGGCTGCATCGACCTGAACAGAGAAGAAAGCAAAAGGTAAATCACACAGACATCTACAGAAGAAAGCATACCAATCTTCTCTCTCTCTTTCTCTGTCATATAGGTATATCTATATACATATCCATATAACTAGAGAGAGAGAGTCATGTGGAGGTTCATGGATCCCGCTTGCGTGATATGTTGAGTATAGAGAGAACAGGAGTGGAAGGTGTAGATACCTATGCAAAGATGATACGAAGAAGAAGAAAAAGACCAAGAGAGAACGAAGACCTAATCGTCTTGGCTATGCTTTCATAATACAACAGGAAGGTTTGGGGTTTTTTCCTTGTTCTTCTTCTCCTTTCGTCGGGGACAAGCTCTCGATTTCTCCTCCCTTTGACTAAATGCAGACATCAGACACTTCCGTTATCTATTCCTTCATTCTCTTTCTCTTCTTTCTCTACGTTCTTTTCGAGAAGAAGAAAAAAAAGGAAGACCAGCAAAAAGAGGAAGTCTTCTCTTCCTCTTGAGATTCTTGCCTATCTCATTAGATATCTCACGAAAGAAGAAGACACAGCGAGAAACACGAAAGAGAAAGAGAGATACACAGCAAAGCGTGGATTCTAGGGACTCCGTAAGAAACCCAGAAAACATCTCAGGGCCTGGCCAAATTGCATGCGATTTGCTTCTGCGGGTGAGCTGTATATACACCTGAAAGAGAGTGAGGAGGAAACATCCAAAAACGAAGAAAAGGAAGTGATGTAACATGGAGAACAAAGAGACATTCTCCAAAGCATCTCCTAGAGTTCTCCAGTGAAAGAAAGAAAGAAAAGCCATCTTCTTTGTTTTCTTCTTATCATCTTCTCTCGACTGTTTCTTCTTCCCTTCTTTCGAACCTTAGATGTCGGTGGACTTACTTCTTCACTGAGTGCTCCTCCATGAGCTCCGTCATCTGTCATGCCGTGATCCCCCCCAATCATCAACCAAGTACGATCGATTGAACGAAACGAAGAAGAAGAAGAAGAAGGAGAAGAAGAAGATGAAGAGGGAGACGGAGAAGAAGGAGAAGAAGATGAAGAGGGAGGTGTAACAGATGAGAGATCTTTAACTTTTGTTTCTTCTTGTCGTTGGTTTCTCTTGGTGGATGCTTTCCCTTCAAGTGTCTTCTGGTAGAGGAGATATCGAATGACTTGGGTGATAAGAAGATTCATCTGCTGGAGTTTTGCCGTCATAAGAGAGCTCTGCACTTCTGCTTTATGGCCCACGTGATCCACACCAAGCAAATGCCCTACTACGAAATCCCAGTGTATCGCCTCCTCCTCTTCTTTCTCTTCTTCTTCATCTTCCTCTTCACATAGAGGAGACGGTGGCTGGGAAGAAGAAGAAGAGGGAGAAAGAGAAGTAGAAGAGGAAGAAGTACCACGAGAAGTTTCACTGAGAGACTGAGATGGAGGGGTGGAATTACAAGAGCTGAAGCAACAAGAAACAAAGAAAGAAAGAAAGACAGAAGGTCGAAGCGAAGAACATACACTCAAGATGCATTGTCTCTCTCTCTCTCCATGTGGATATCTATATAGGGATGTCTACGTACGGAGACCGAACATATAGAAGGCTTCACTGTATTCTGTACACGTATGGGTATACACGAAGAGAAGGAAAGGTGTCATCGGGAAAGAAGAAAAGAAAGAGACCCAATTTCTTCAGAACACCCTTCTCTTCTTAAAAAGGAAGATAGGACTCAACCACACAGACGAAGAGAGAGATTGAAACGTACACTACCTTCATCCTGCAGTATGTACACACATGATACACCTCGCTCCCGTACTCGCCTCAAGATATCTCCAATCTTTTTCTTTCTTCTTTTCTTTCATACTCCTACTCTCTCTCAATACCTTCTCTCTATATCTCTCTTAAGAAACCTTCCTCATTCCCCTCTATCCCCTTCAGTCTTTCTTTCCTTCTCTTTCTCCTTTCTTCATTTCCCTTTCTTTCTTCCCTTCACGGCAAGTTACCTGGAGGAGTGTGTTTGCGTGCTTCTTCTTCTTCTTGCTTTCTTCACCTTCTGAAGATGCTGTCTAGGTAGGTAAGAAGGAAGCTCCTTCATGACTGCATTGTCAACTGTATGGAGGTCTTGAATATCGAAGGAAGGCTCGCAGATCTTTTCGGTTAGAACATGACCATGAAGGCTCTCCCATGTATCATCTCCTACACACCCCAACAGACACAAGAAAGCAAGAAAACTGAGGAGAAAGAGTGAGAAAGTCAAGTAGTCCTTCATTCACTGTATATGTATGTATCTATGCAGATCTCTATATCATATAGATCTATCTAATCTCTCTCTTGTTTCGTTCCTGTCTCCGATCATCTATCTGTTCTGTCTCGGAGCCTCTTCTTACCCTTCGTCTCATTTCGCCACAAGAAAACTCCCCAACAGGGAGGAAAAGAAGTAGATATGGTGCAAGTGACCTCTTCTTCTTTATCTTCTTCTTCTTATCTTTCTCTTGCTTGTTGTACATCCTTCTCTGCTATGAAAGTGAGGAGAATTCTTGCTTCAGAATCTTAAGGGATATGTCAAGAAATAATACACACTGTCAAAAGAAAAGAAAGAGAAAGAGAGACGAACCAAGAGAAACAGACACAAAAAGAACAAGAAAAAGAAGGAAGAGAAGAAGAAGAAGAAGAAAAGTCTTCCGACTTCTTTTCTTCTTGTTACCTATGGCAACAGATCTTCTCCCTTGTCTAGAGAGCTGGAGAAGGAGGTTATCTTCAGTGACTTGAGATGAAGCAAAAGATTCTCGGACCTAAAAAGCAGAAAAAAGAGAAGAGAAAGAAGAGAAAGACATTCACAAAGAAGAACTTCAAGGTGTCACCGAAAGAAGAAACAAGAAGAAGAAATGAAGCTAACTCATAATACAAATGAAACACACCATAGCGAAGAAGAAGAAAGAGAAGAGAAGAGAAGAGGAAGAATCAGAGAGGGCGGATGAGTCAAGAAAAAGAGAAGAAGAGAATTCGTGTGTGTGGGAAAGTGGAGAGAGAGGTTCAGTAGAGGATCGAGTGCATGTACAGACATCGGAGGAGAGGAGAAACAAAATAGAGACGTGGACTGAGGAGACCAGATAATAGTGGGATATGTTTCGCTCGCTTCTCTCTCATGTGAAGAGAAACGACAACGGCAGTAGTAGTAGTAGTAACGACGGCCTACAGATACGTGATCCGTATGTAGATCTTTCAAGTAGACCCGCGTATGAATATGTATGTATGATTAGGTATGGCTGTACCTGTGTAAAACATGTATGCATGTATGAGCTGTCTGTATATGGACGGGCTTCTGTCTCTGTATAGGAATTTCTTTTTAAAACATGCCCTCACAATCCTATATCTCCTGTCTCACTATCCATATCTCCGTATATATACATATATACATACATAGTTAACATAGATAGGCATGCAGATACATACGTATAGTATTCATACATATGTATCTGAATCATCCGAGCCAGAAAAACGGGCCGCCGTATGATCTTCAATCTCTCCCAAGCTTCTTTCCCTCCTTTGACCTTCTCCCTTTCTCTCTTTCTTTTCAACCTTCTTTAGGTCTTTCTTTCTCTCTGTCTATCTATCTTTCTTTCTCTCTTTCTGTCTTTCTCTTGTCTTTCTTTGTATCGCCTACCTCGAAGAAAGTAGGGAGAGTCCCGGCAGTAAGAGCCTTAAGTCTTTGCGTGGTGGCTGTAGGAGCGTCAGCCTCGAAGACAAACAAGCGTGTGGAGAAAGGAGAGGACCGTGTATTCTCCCGTGTATCTCGAAGCAGTTCATAGATTACACGAAGATTATTATGGTGAGGTAAAGCTACGTCTTCATCCTCTCTCTCATTCTCTTTCTCTTCTCTCTCCTTCTCTTTCTTTTGTTCTTTCGCATTGTCAATGGGTTTCTCTTGTTTCTCTTCGATCTTTAGCTGATTCTTGTTCTCTCTCTTATCCGCCATCTTCGCTTCCCAGGAGGCCCTGTGATATGAAGAGTCAGGTGTATCTTGAGAGAGAAATGAAGGGACAGAGAAGAGGGGAGACAAAGAAAGATGCGAGGGAAGAGAAGGAGATTTCTTGTTAGGAATCCATAACGTGAAGTCAAATCTTAAGGCGTCAATAAGAAGAAAAACAAGCTGAGAATACGGGTGTACAGACACCCAAGAAGCAGGGGAGGAAGATGACGGAGAGACTGAAGAAGGCAAAGACGATGAAGAAGAAGAAGAGGGAGTAGAACTCAGAGAAGATGCAGGTTTCTTCTTCGTCTTCTCTTTCTTCTTCTTCTGCTCGTTGTTTGTTTCTTCTCCATCAAGAAAAGAGAAAGAAGACGAAGATGGCGATGACGTGGAAGAGGCACTTTTGTCTTGTGAATCTTCTTCAGAAAGAGAGGTAGAAGAAAAAGAAGAAGAAAAGTGAGAGGAGGAAGAAGAAGGATGTAGATGATAAAATAGAGGAGGAAAGGGGAGGTCATCAGGAGTCGAGGTATGGGGCAGTTCTATGCGTGAAAGAAAGAAGCCTTTCATAAAGAAGAAAGTGCTTAAGAAAAGTAAGAAAGTCACAAAAAGTCCAAGAAGAAGAGTTACCTGTACAAGAAAGATAGGAGAGAAACAAGGCTGAGAAACTCTTCCTTGATAGCGGCTCATCGAAGAAGAAAAGAAGAGGGTAGGAGAAAGGAAAGAAGAAAAGAAGGAAATACATTGACAAGGAGAAGAAGAAGAAGAGAGAAGAGAACCAAAGGTCTTCTCGAGAATACAACAATGAGGTTTAGTAGTATCGCCTGAGAGAGGGGTAGGCCGTGAAGAAGAGGAAGAAAAGAAAGCTGTTTGCCTTCCTTTCTTCTCCCTGTCTTCTTCTTCCTCGTCCTCTCCTTCTCCCTCTCCACACCGGGAGGCCGTCTTCTTCTTCATCTTTATTCGATCCATCTTCCGCTATAGTAAGCCAGCCATTCGTTTCCTCTTTTCCTCCTCTTCTCTTCCTTTTCTGCAAAGATATACGATGTTACTAAGCAAGACAATTCAACACTTTAAAGAGAGAGACAGGAAGAAAACAACAATAAAGAGATGATATACACTTGGGAGAGGAGTCCATACACACCACAGAAAAGAAGACCGAACCGAGGAACAAGAGTGCAGTCGGCGAAAAAGGACTGCTGGGTTTGATGTAAAAGAGAGCCGTTAGATCAAATAAGAGAGAAAGAGAAAGAGAGAGAGTGAAAGAAACACTAGGAGAGAAAGGAAGAGAAGTCTCTCTCTCTTCTCTCTGTCTCGCAAACAAGACCATGTACGATCATTGTTTTCCGTTAGCGGGAAAGAGAAAAGGGGACGAAAATATTGAAGAGAATTGACTTCTCTCAACGAAATGGGAGACCTTAAAGGAACCTTCGAAGAGAGAGAAAGCCAGAACTCTTTCTTTCTTCCCTTGGGCCAGCTGGACTACGGACAAGAGAGAAGAAAAGCGAAGGAAGGGACGGCGAAGAAGGAGGAGAGCTTCTCGTCGTGGTTGAGTTGAGTTTATCTCTCAGAGAGGTGAAAGAAGAAAGAAGAGGAGAAAGAAGAAGAAAAGGTGAAGAGCCGGGCTTGCAACTTGTAGAGCGATGAGAGGAGGCCTTTCAGGTGCCGTGAGGCAAAGGAGATCGATCGCTACAGCATGCAAAGATGGAGAGCTTCTTTCAAGACAACGCGGCTGCCGGTCTCTGAGATTTCTCCTTCTTTACTTGGGTTTCTCTTTCACTTGACTGACTTATGAGTCGCAAAACACTGAGAAAAGAAGGAAAGGAAGAGAACGCGGCTAAAAGTCTCTTCTTTCTTGCTCTCTTTACCGTCTCCACTGGGTACTAGGAGGAGGGTGGAGAAGGAGGGTGTTCAAGAGAGGGAGAGAGAAGAAAGAAACAGCTAGCTCTTCCTTTCCTGGTGTCTGCAAATCTTTCCTATCCTTCTTTGAGAAGACTACTCAAATTTTTTCTCTTTTTCCGTATTTCTGTCTTCAGGAAGTGTGTAGATTTTCTCTTCCTATGTCATCTCCTCCTATGCTAGGACTAAAGAACCGTCTCTCATCTCTCTCTTTCTTTCCCCTTTCCTTCCACTGTGTGGTCCTTTCCTTCCCTCCTTCATCTTCTCTTCTTCTTGTTTCTCAGCTTTTTACTTCTTCTTTTCGGCTCTTATTTGTTCAGTCCACTCTCCTCTTACTGACGATAGAAAACTCCCGTCATCGTTCTCTCTCTTTCTCTCTCCGCATCCGTCCGTCTCTTCTCTCGATGTAGACTCATCTCTTCATTTCTTCATCTTTCTCAGGTAAAGCGTTTCTTCGTTCTCGAGTCTATTCAAGTCGATCTTTGCGTTCTCCTTTCTTTTGCCTTTAGCATAGAGAAGTTAAAGCATCTCCTCTTTCAAGAATGAAAGGAAAGATATCGACTACTTTGCGAAAAGCACGTCTAGTATCGAGTCCTTCACTGTCGTTCTCTCGCTTCAACCCCTCTTATCTTAAAGAATCTTTTTTCTTTAACTTTCCTTCATCTCGTTGTCACTCTCCTCTCTTCGAACTCGGTTTTTCTTTCTTCTTTCTTTCTCCCATGACTCTTCCTAGGCCCTCTTCTTCGAAAAGTTCTCCTCGGTTTCAGCATCTCTCTCATCATCTTCCTTCTCTTCACTTTTCTCGTGTCCAAATCTCTTCCTCTGTACTTTTCTGCACCTATCTTCTCTGCACATACATCCATTCTTCTTCCTCTGTTATCCTTACCTCTCTGGATCCTTCCTCTTCTTCTCCCCCTCCACCACTTGGCTTTGCAACCCCTCCTTCTTCATCTTTATCGGATTCTTCTTCTTCATTCCCTTCTATCTCCTTCGAAGCTTTCGCATTTTCGCCCTCCACATCCTCTCTAGAAAAGACTTCAAAAGATTCTCCGTCTTCGCTTGAGAAACAAAAAGAAGAAAAGCTTTCTCGATCTGACTTAGAATCTCCGAAAGGAGAAGAAGACCTTCCGGGGAACTCGTCTCTTGGAACTCTTTCTGGAGAGAGTGAAGAAAGAAAGATCAGAGAAGTCATGATGCTATCGAATGAAGAGAAAGGTAGAAACATGTCTAACGAAGACCGCACTTCTTCCTTAACTTCTCAATTAAGAGAAGAAGAAAAGAAGGAAAAGGAAGAAGAGAAGGATGAGAGAAAGAACAGAGGAGAATTTCGCATGGCCTATGTGACCTGTAAAGATAAGCAACAAGGTTCAGAGGTAAGATAAAGCAGAAGAAGAAGAAGAAGAAGAAGGAGAGATGTGTTTCTTATGTCTAGGAATCTACACAAAAGTACAAGAAAGTAAGATGAAAAGAAGAGGCATGTGTAGAAAAGAGAGAGCTGAGAGAGAAAGAAGGGGGAGGGGAGGAAAGCGTTCTCGTTGAAATACAAATGCAGGAAGATGAAGAGAGAGAGAGAAGAGCACATGTCTAACCTAGCATTTCCTCTACATCCACACCGTGTATATTTTCTTCATGTTTTCTCCTTCTTAAAGAAGAAGATGATCTGTTAGATACCTCTTCATTCCACTCTTCCGTCACCTAAGGCGAAGGCCTGGTATCGAGGAAGATAGAGGAGAGAATAGGGCAATACGATTTCTCTCGTACTTCTCGCGTCTTCCTTAAGTTCTTTTTATCTCACTCTCTCCGAGCTGTAGAATACGAACATCCTGCCAGAGACTCGTGGGGCTTATTCTTCAGTATCAGACTATACATCGTAATGAGAGTGAGACTCTTCTTAGCTAAAGACTTATAAGGTGAATTCTCTCTTTGGAAAGACAAAGCGACAGAGAGAGACTGAAGGAATGGAAAAGGAGAGAGAGAGAGGTTTAACAGTTTATGATGTGTAGGGACGTGAAGGTATGAGAATACGTTCTCGCTATTCTTTTCGTGCGTCACACAGACACACTCGTGTGGACAGGTAGATACAGATAAATAATATCCCGCAGGTAGACAGAGTAAAGATGGATCAAGAAGGAGGTCTAGATAGATTGTATTCTCACTATGTCTTTTCTTATGTACCCCTATATAGACAATTGTTCTCTGTATGAGTGTTATCTCCACGTAGGTATCTATCTGTCTATACGTAGTAGTAGTAGTTCTCTGCTTCTATCTCTGCATCTGTCAATGTGCGAATCCCTTCTATGTATCTTTGCACGTGAGTATGGCTTCTCCGACGAAGTCTCTATCTCTATACCTATCTCTACATGTATACACACATGTAGATGTGTATGTGGACCACGAAGATCAACTCGCTCGTCAGACTTTCTCCATTTCTCCTCCCCTCTTTGCCTTATCCCTCTGTCTCTCTTTGTGTTGCGGTGTCTTTCATGTAGATTGCCGAAAAGCTAGTTACAGCTCGACTGGCTGCATGCGTGAATATCGTTCCGGGGATCACGAGTATTTATGAATGGGAAGGACAGATTGAAGTAAGTTCGTTCAAGTGTGCGGGGCTAATGAGAGAGAAGTTCCATTCTAGCTATATATGGAGAATACTGTGTCATCTCTTCTGTGCTCTGTCCTTAAGAGTTTTTCTCCTTCGCTTCTTTCCGGGGCAGACACAGGCTCGTGTCTTTCTTCAGTCGAGGGAAGAGAGAGAGACTCACAACTCTCATGCTTTTGTATGTATTCATATAGAGGTAGGGGCCGTGTATACGTAAGTAGACATGCACAGCAAGCGGATAGATGCAGGAGGTCTATGTGTCCGTGGATGCATGCACATGTATGCGTATGTGTGTTTATATATATATATATGTGTGTGTGTAGAGAGAGAGAGAGAGATGATTCTCCACAGGATCATGGATACCTATGTCCATAGTGGTGTCACTGGTAATGCTGAGTGTTTGAAGAGTGTCTGCCTGTGATAGGGCGAGAGATGCTTTTTCTCTTTTTTGCTTGTTGTCTGTATGTGGTCTTTTTTTTTAAGAAAGATGAGGAAGTTTTATTGATCATCAAAACGAAGAGAGAGCTGGAGGGGGAAGTTATCAAAGCTGTCCGTCAGCTTCATTCCTATGATGTCCCAGAGGTATGTCGAGGGCAGAGTTCGGGTGTACATACACTCGAACCGATAAGGAGAAAGGGGTGGATGCATTCGCGTTGTCACTCTTATTTCCTTCATCACAGCTCAGCCTTCTTCTTTCTCAACGTGTAGAAGCGGATGGGTAGAGATGTGCTTTCTCATTCTGTTTTCTGCTTCTCTTTGACGATACCTTTCCATATGAAGACGTGTGCGACTGCCTTACAACACCGATCAGCTTCTTCAAAGTCCTCCACTTGTCAACAAGGACTTGCTCGAGTCAATAGAGAGAGAGGTGGTGTCTTACTATCTTCTTTCTTTTTTTCTTCATCTGCTAGTATTTTTTGTTCCCTGCTGACTTTCGTCCTTCTTCTCTCGCCTCACTTGGAGTTTCTATCTCCTACCACTTGGATATGTACCTACCCTCTTACATGATTTTCTGTCTAGGTTATGTTTGGCGAGAGGATGTTTGGAGACCGTACGGGCCGAAGAGTGTGATAGAGATGAAAAGAAGAGAAAGAATGGGTGTATGGATGGAGAGAGGGGAGGTCTCGTCATCTCTTCCCCATCTCTCTTCCCTCCTCTTACGGAGGTTGTCAGTTGGCTCTTCTTGCTTGGTGTTTTCTTTCTAGTGGAGATCTACTCCGAGTTCTTCTCTGACGTTCATCTTCTTCTTCTTCTCATTCAATCTCTTCCTGTCTTTTCCTTCTTTCTCTGTAGTCTCTATTCAGTTCTCGGTTCTCGTTTTTTCTCTTGTCGTTATCCGTCGCAGTGCTGCTGATCTATTCTATCGAGATCTTCTGAATCTTTCTGTCTGTCTGAGAAGATAAAAAGTATGCAAGTGTTATGTATGCATTCATGCTTGCTACAGTCCGTTTCTTCTTCTTTTGCGTAGCTTCACGAGCTGTAGAAGATTTCTCTCCTCCTCTTGGTGACGTGTTTCCATGGACGTTCCGGAGGGAATTCTATACACCTCTGCTCTTGATAAGAGATTGGCATCTAAGGCAAAGCCACCCATAAGTCTTCCTTCTCTACAATGATGGTGTGTGTCATTCTTTTGCAGGTCATCTTCGTGGACATCGTCGGAGGAAATGATGTAAGAGGGGAGGATGGGAACCATTGAAGGGTCCTACTATTTCCAGTTATATATATATATATACTATAGTAGAACTCTCTCTATGTATATACACATGTAATAGACCTTTCCAGTGGAAGTGAAGACGTATACATCTGTATATATACATGTCTATGTGTCTGAAGTTGAGCTTAGCTCTGTGCCGTGTCTCTTTTTTCATCCGTGTGTCTAGCTGCAAACCCATACATTTCACATAGCCGGCTTATATCTCTCCTCCTTTGCTTCTCGTGTTCCTCGTCTATTGGAGCAGTATCGGCCTCCCGGGGCACGAGCCTACCTATGTATATACATGCGTAACGTATACCCCGTTTTCCTGGGTATCTATGGGTATGTACGTATGTGTAAGCGTGCATAAGTATATGGAGGGATGTACGTATGTATCATCTGTGCATCTTGAAAACCGGCGAAAAGACTCCGGAACGTGTGAACTGAATGGAAATCCGTAGAAAGAATGGACGTTCGTCGTCGCTGAGATGTCCTGAGAGAAAAACGAGCTGTGTCTCGTGTCAGCAGTCTTTTCTGTCTCGAAATGGACATGGTATTCAAAAGAATATGGAACAGACGTTTGAGAAGATATCTTTCTTGATCTTTCCGCATCTGTCTGTTGGTGTGTGTCTTTCTCCTCTCAGGCGTACCTAGACTGGGTAAGAAAGAACACAAGGTCGTGAAGATTCGGTGGAATGAGCGAGAGGAGAAATAAAGTCAGCTCACATCATGTATGTTAGTATGAGAAGTGATGTGTGAAAGGACTCAATCTCAACAGTTGTTTCATATAAAGAAAAAACAGCGGAACTCATGAGAGCAGGATATGTCTCTATGTTCAGAGATATTTTGGTGTCGGAGTTGATCTTCGTGGTTTTGTGGATCAGTCTAGAATCATGTTTTTTTACTGGTACGAAAACTGAAAGAAGGGGCGTCCCGGATTTGTTGGATCGTGTTCTTTTCTGATTCCTTTGTACGGGTAGTCGTCATCATGACGGCAGCGGGGCTCCATCCCTCTCACCCCCCTCCCTCCGAGGTGTCCGCACACCTTAGTCCCTTCTTTATGTGATAGTGACGGGGTCTTGGTCGCTCGTGGACGAACGGGAAAAGAGAGTGAATGTTCTTCTCAGGAGAAAGAGAAGAACCAAAAGAAGATGGTGGTGGACCCCGATGCTGGATCTATCGTGAACAGGGGTGACTCAATCCTAGTAGAAGACTGTTATTTCCAGCGGTGTGTGAGACACTCTGTGAAGATCAAGATGGTGTAGAAAGAAAAGATAGCTATTCCTGCACAGGGAAAAAGGCCAGACCAAACAGGCTTCCGGAAAAAAAAAAAAGAAAAAACTTGCTGGAAATCTACCTTAGCAGTGATGGTGTCGTGGAAAGAAAGAAGAAATCTCAAGTCTTTTAGACGGCACGCAAACTTCTTCCTTGTCTTCGGTATCGAATTCCCGTCACTATCATCCAGTTGGACGAAGACAAGATGGTTACCAGAGAATGTGAAGCCCAAGGGCGTCTGTTGGAAGCCGAAAGCCTTTCCTAGGGTTTATCGTTCGCCACAGCTGAATGCCCTCTTACAATTTCTACGGTTGTGAAAAAACCGTTCACTTGAGAATAGAGAGAAGACAGGAATGATTTTCGTGGACGAGAAAGAGCGAATCCTTCGATCTAGAATCGGGGAGTTCCGAGAAGAGAAGAAAATAGACGAAAGGACGTACATGAACGCGTTTTCACTGTCCAAGATCCTCTTCTAATGCCTGAAGTCGGCGTTGTAGCTGGAGTTGGCTTTGCTGTAGCAGGGCGTTCTCGTTCCGAAGGGTTTTGATGAGATCATGAAGTCGAAGATTCTCACTACGTTGTTGCACAAAAAACTGCTTCAGCTCCAGTTTCGACTTCTCGAGATGATCAATAAGTTCTTTCTTCATCGTGTCCACGAGGCCCTCACACGTACTTGTCTGTACACACACCAATGCGTTCACATCAATGACTTGGTGCCTTTCCATCCGAGCGGTTGTCCTAGGCGGCGCGCGGCCTACGGCTTTTGAAGCTTGAAGAGCTACGAGCCCAGTAAGTTGACTGCCTCATCAAAAATGACGTAGGTGAGAGCTTTCACGCCTAACAAAAGGTGCGTTTCCGAGGAGACGCACGTTTCGTTAGGCGTGATGCTGATGGTAGACGAACTTCAAGAAAAGTGACAGTGTGCCCGTGGCCGCCATTCAGATGTTTTTCGATGACTGGGGAATTCTACGCGAAGGAAGAGAGTGGGAGCCGGGCTCGGTCTCCGCAAGGACGTTGTGAAGTTTGTAGCCAAAGAAAAACAAAGGAAAGTGCAAAGGAACTTGCGAGCGCCACGGCAAATGTCTGAACACCTTCCCTGCGTCCGCACTATCACGGAAGAAGTCCATTTTCATGTATTAGCTAGGTGAACTTGAAGGTAACGTTACTAAATCTATCGGGGAAGAGTCGTAGCCACTTCGGTGTAGAATTCACTGGCATGAAAGAGGACACCTCAAAGCTAAGAACTACGTTTTCATTGTGACCTTGAAGGGATTGTAGAACTCCATGGGGTTTGGCAGACTCCCTTAGGTCTGTTAAACTGCTGTAGGACAAGAAATTCGGCAATAGCGACCTGAGTGCTAGAGACAATCGGAGCTTTACTCCTGGGCCTGCACCAGTGCCATGGCAGGCGTCTCATTCTTCAACTCATTGCACGTGCGCTGCTCTCAGCGAACAACTGAGCGAAACTCCACACCTCTGACGTCTAGAGACAATGCCACAGTCTCCAATGCTTGCCAGCGCGGTTACACAAGAACACGACCATGGCTACTGGAAGCACACTGAGGAAAGCCAGCAGGGGTGACCGGTGTGCACACCTGCCCAGTTCATTCGTTGTGCCTTTCGGAACTATTGGACATGGCTGTCCGATGCCAAGCGAGACCCCTGGTGTAATCGCCCTAGAACGCGTCTCTTCCGAAGGTTGCTTGGTTACTCTCTATACAGAAAAGATAGATAGTGAATATCCGTTCCTTTTCTGCAGACTGACTTGGACAACTTTTTGGTTCCGGTACATGTGAACCTCTCTGTGGAGTGTCTTGAGCTCCGAGTCGATGATGCTCTCCAGTTCGCGGATCCGTTGCTTCAGGCCCGATCCGCTAGTTGGTGTCAGAAATGTCGTGCGTGGGGATTCCATAGTGGGATGCTCTGTACCAGAGGCGGTGGTCGCCGGCCGGGGCGATGCTGGCTGTTGTGAGGGAGACTGCTGCCCGGATTGCTGCATGGTGACAATTCTCGAGAAAAGGGAATCCTCAGGTCGGGGAGTTCAGGGTAATCTACAGAACAGGCAGTGATAAATTCTTTGAGGAGGCACCGACAAGAGCCAACGTCGCGGCTTTCGAGTCTTTCGTCTCACTTCCGAAGGAGGACGGCTAAAGAGCCCTTCACACCTTCCCTTAAGCAAAGCCGTGAGACAGTACGCAAATCACGTTCAAGCTTAAGAGGGCAAGGCAGGCCTATACCGCATAACACATGTCAAGACGTGAGTGGACTTTCGTGCCTTTGGGAGGCCGACCCCGGCTGCAGCGCTTCGGCCGGCCGGCCAGCTTGGGCACATTTCAAGGATAGAGAGGAAGCCAGTTTTGCTCCGCACACTTGCAACTCCGAAAGAAAAATTCCTGCGGCCTTAAGGCTTACTACGGAAAAAAGAAACCGTCTTCCCCTACATACAGATTCGCCCCGCGCAGATGGACGCCGATCTGGGGCCCGACAATGAACTGTAGCTTAGGGTTTTCGCATCAAGCCAATCCTCGGAGGGAGGCTGTGTGCAGAGCCGAGAAGAAAGACGACCAAGACGACCCTCAAGCTGCTTTCCAAGAAGCTTACGAACAGGATTTTTTCTGTCGGAGTCGCTATAAAAGCCCTCTAGCTTTTCTTTTAACTGCAGATACCCACGGGTAACCATAGCAACTTCGCAAGTAATTTGGGAGGTTCTGGTCCACCGCCTCTTGCTCCGCAGCACGTTGGCCTTCTACGGCAGCCCATATCTGTTGCAATAGGCGCCCGACGGCTCTGGTTCCCTCGGAGGACGCTCGATACAGGTCCTGATTCCTGAAGTCTGACGGCTGTGTCGAGTGACCGACTATAAGATGTAGTTTTCGTGTTAGAGTCACACCCCAGAAATAAGATGTAGTTTTCGTGTTAGAGTCACACCCCAGAAAGACATTGCTGGCGAAAGCCATGTGCCAGAGTCATCCCACTAGCAAAGCGAGCAAGTGAGTTAGTTACTCTGGCTCAGTGATGTTGTCACCGAGTGGTTCATTAGGCTTTCCTGCTTGGGCTTTGACAGCCATCCATTGTCCCCAGCCAAGAATCACCAGCGGAGAACTTAATTCCCAAGGGACGTCCCTCATCGCACATCACTCAGATGCTACGGAAGGGGAGGCCCTGCAGCACCGCTGGTCACATCTCATTTTGGAGGAAAACAACTGACAACTTGGGTCTCCGGCTCACGCCCACTACCCTATATTGGTTCTAATTCGCTCTGCGCTCCAGCCGGACATTGGACCTCTGCCGGGCAACGCTAGTGCTCAGAGCAGCCGTTCGTACCTGACCGGTACAGTTGCCGACACGTTCTGCTACGCAGTTGCGGTGTGCAAGCAGGAACAGTTGATGCGCAGGCGTGGTGCGCGTGTTCTTCGGAATGTATACAGGAGACAGGCAGGTTTTCTCCCTCTAGACAGAACGCTACGGCTGCATGCCTAAACTGCACTAAAAAAAGGACCCACCGCGGGCCTTTAATACAGGTAGGAAAGCATTAATTTGCGGGCATCGTTCTTCGGAACAGTTTGAGGTAGTATCGTACCAACGGGCCGTACAAAACTCAGTCCTCTTCCAAGAAAGGACTCGCTACCTGTACCCGTTTTCGAGTTTGTCGTTCCACATGGAGGTGTGGTTCAAAGTTATGCACGGAAGATTCTGTACGCCAGCTGTCAATAAAGAGTTGTCATTGAACACTGGGCGATTTTCCGCGGTGATGGGAACAGTTTAAGCGGCTGGACCAATCTTGTCCAGTGTGCAGGCGGTCACACGCCTTCCAGTTTCCGAAGAAAGGACAAACGTGACACCCCAGTGTCTAAGTCATCGATCTCCTTCTTAGCCGAAAAAGGATTTGTGATGCTTCCCAACAAAATCGTACACCTCTTTTGTCACTGCGGTACTCTCCTGAGAAGCATCCATTTTGTATAGGAGACCGAGCTTCGCGTAGTGCTCAACGACTGGTAATGTCTCCTTATGGAAAACCGCCAGGCGCTTCCTCAATGTCGCCTCATTGTCATCTTTCCGGTGGACCAACGGCTCGCCAGTTACCTTTGAGTAGACACCGCACAAAGGGCATAGAAGTAGACAGAACCAGGCCAATATGAAAATCCGATCAACAAGGAGAAGAGACAACCCTTAAGGTCACATCTACAGGCGGGCTATAACAAAATCCGTCCTACTGCCTGCTGACTTCCCCACCGTCGACGGAGGTTGGCAACAACTCCCTCTACTCCTGCTGACCTCCCCAAGACACTGCAAGCCATGACCTCCTCTAGGGATAGAGGGAACTGCTGCATGGCGCACAGTAAGCAACATATGAATACAATCGACCAGACAAACGGCTCTGTCTGGCTTCATTAATATCTCGAGTGAAAGCTGCAGCATAGAGAGTCCAGATTTCTGTTCTTGCCAGAAACCATCGATAGGAAGCCTTCAAGAAGTAACAAGAAAGACTGGTAGACTGAATCTCAACGGCAGACGTTTTGCTTCTGCTTGGACATCCTCTATGACTGAGTGGCTGCCTGTCTGAACAGGGTCACGAGGGGTGAGCCTGAACGACCGAACAAGAAAAAGCCTTCTGTCACCTTCCCTTTTCTTTGATTTCCTTGAAGGACTCACATCATCAAAACCTGGTTTCTTCGGAGGGTTGTGGGTCACATGGTAGATTCGGCCGGAAGGAGGGTGTACCCGCCGGCCAGCAACTCGGTCTACTAGAACGTTATCTGGGACGTCGAAGTAGAGAACACCATCGAGCTTCTGTTTATTCTGCTTCAGCAACTTATCGAGCTGTACACAGCGTATAAAGGACAAAAAAAACAACCATTTTAATTCACGATTGTCCTACCTCCATTACCTCTTCTCTGTTTCTATCTCTCGACAGCCTCCAAAACTAGGAGATCCCAGTAGGTCTTCGCTTGGGAACGAGCCTTCACTTTCTCCTTCCGAGCCTGTTGGCTGTCAACCAAGAGCATTCCCGACCCCTCTAGAGAATTGCATGGCAGATATGTGACTCCAGTAAAGATACACCGAGCCCTACAAGACAATCGACCCCAAAGACGTAGTTGCAAACAAGTGAGTACCGGTGTGAAGAGCTCACATCATCTGCTTGGGTCGCATTTCTCGGAAAACCATCCAAGATGAATCCTCTACGGCATTCAGGCGCCTTAAGTTTCTCATCGATCAGCCCGAGGACGATATCATCACTAACGAGCTCTCCTGCATCCATCTTCTCCTTTGCCTGAGCACCGAGTCGACGACATCCGCAGAAGCGGAACGAGAATAAACCAAAATTATAGAGCATGCTGGACCGACTGTGGAAACATGAGAAACCGTGCTTTGATATGCATGGTGGAAGTTCTGGGGTAAAGGGGCGACGAGAGACAGCGGTAGAAAGGTGCACTGCATTGTCTCGACCAGGCTGTTCCGAAAGAAACACATGGAGCTTAACGACCACACCCTTACACTTTGCTACCGGTAGTAAGTGAACCAGTCTTTTGAAGAATAGAGACACCGTCGTGCGCAGTCCACCTGTTCGCGTGCTCCGTGTTAGATCCGAATCGTCGTCCGCGAAACCAGGACGTCCCCCGTGGCATTACTTCGGAAAGCCTACTATAGCAACCCTGCGAGTGGACCTTTTCGCTCTCGAGTGAGACGGACTAATGCACGTCACTGCATTTCGAAGGACGTGCTTGTCACAGCCAATGAGACGAGCGTGTCTTTTCAGCGATACAAGCACCGAGAAAATCGTGTCAAGCATTGCCCTGTAGGCTTTCCGACTGATGTGTTCTCACGAGACTGGTTCTACTTTCGCACAACGGCTTGACACCACCGTAAACAATCTCATCTCCTACAGGCACGGAAGAGCTCCCCCGGTGCACGGGGTGGTTGCATCTGAGGATTGAAGAACATCTGCGGTACTCAAGAGGAAACAGAACGGAAAGGGGTGGAGACGAAAACGAACTGTTTACTCTCGCAGCTAAAACCTTCCTCGAGACGAGTGTCGCCGGCCGTGTAGAGTATGCATAACACAGAATTCTTGACTCAAGTCTAAGTCAAGTCACGCTCATGGGTCGAACCGGGCATGACTCCCCCGACTCTAGGAGGAACTAATGTGGAAGCTCGTGTTGTCAAGTAATAGAGTGGTGATGGAGCTTGTAGAATCCGGCTTCCTGTAGCAGTTCGTCACATTAGAGCATGGAGAGTCCACTCGAGGTGCCCAGATGTCGGTCTCACTCGCTTCCCGTAATCTGTTCCAAGGGCTACGGCCTCTCGGAGCATATCCCCAGTGCTTAGGTGGCATAAGCAGTGGCTTCTTCTCAACTTTGAACTTTGGGTCCCCTTTCCAGAACCCGGTGCTCCAATAAAGATATAACGGCCTTCAGGCTTTGCCAAGCAGGCATAGCGGCGCTTCAGCTCCTCCAGCAGAACCACTGTAGCAACATTCTCCAGGTCAGCCTCGCGCTTCGCCATTCTGTCGACGGGGAAAAACGATAACGAAAAGTGCCCGGGACTAGGTCTATTCAGACCGTGCTTCAGGAGCGCCCGAAAAACAGGTCCTGGGAAACAAAAGTGAGAAGCACAAGCGAATGTGGGAAACGAAGCAAAAAACTACAACAGGACAAGGCACGAACATGTGCCACGAGCCAATGGCGGTACGCCTGTGAGAAAAGGAGCCCACAAAGCCGCTGGGTGGAAGTCCAGGGAACTACAGAAAAAACACGTTTCCCAGCGTGCGGCTGCCTTTTGGTCCACCGCGTGAAGCGCGGCGAAAGGCCAGCACATGCGGCGGCTCCGCTGCCTCTTCGCCGGAGGATTTGGGTGCCGAACCATAGGCCGACTAGCAGCGGGAAAGACATGAACGATGTATGGCATGCAACAGAGTTTGCCAACTGACTCCAGCAATATAGAAAAAGTTCATGAATCTGACTGCCAACTCACGTGCACTTGATCCTCTTCGTGTACGCTGCTTGGCCAGAACGCAGCGAAAATCTACCTAGGGGCCTTAGTTACTTGTCTGGCGCGCCGAACTGGATGTATTGCACTCCCAGTGTGCTTTCCCTCAGATGCAGTCGAGCCACTGCGTCGGCCGCGCTGGCAGGCTGTCGGTCTCAGAGGGCGACAAAAGACAAAGGGTTGAAACCTAGCACCCTTCGCTGTGTGCCACTTCGTCCGATGCATCGAACTCCTGCTCCGAAGCCGTTCATTGTTACCCACAGGGAGCCGCTCCGAAGAAGCCCTCGGGCTCTCATCGATTTTCCGGAAATCGACTTTGTCGGCCAGACCCGCTGAGAAGCGTACTGCCTGTGATGCGCCTCTTCCGGGTGTGTCCTCCCTCCGCAGTAGTTTCGAGCCGCGGTGGGCCCCAACGTGGAGAGGTATGTTGCTTTGGGTGATTCGCCGGGTGCTACGCTAACCGCGGAGCGTCGGCCAAGAAGGTCCGGCGCGTCTCTAGTACCGATGTGTGCGTGATGGTCCGTACACAACAGACAAATATGAGGTTCTCAGCTCTGTGTTGGTCCATTACAAGCAGCGCTTGGAATCGTCTTCTGCTGTGCAGCGTGTGCGTCTCAACGGCCAACACCTGCATACGCGGACGGCGCGTCACGCAAGGCAGGGCTGCGCTCGAAACTGCTTGTGACGTGGATGTCTGGCAGCGCCCCCAATTGCAGTTTGAGGAACTGTTGGCCGCTACGAACTAGGAAGGCCGACTGCATCCCGGAACACTCGAGACACAGAAACCAGCCCCGGTCAGCAGCAGAAACACAGTGCCAAGATAGGTGGACGTTGTGCGGGCCATACAGTATTCGCGTTCGGGCGACAGCTGCCCTCCGAACCTGCGTACGAACGAAGTGGCGATGCGCTCTACCTGAGAAGCCAAACGACACCTTGAGGAGGGCGGGGCCTCCAGACGAGACGGACGCGACCCCTCCAGAAACTAGGGGAGCTCAGAACGCTCGGAAGAAGCAAGCGTGCTGTACGGGTACAGCACGCACAGACGCCAGGGCGTCGACAAACCCCCGGGCACCCCGTCTCCGACAGCCCCCAGCCGGCTCAGTCAAACGTGTAAGCCGCACCTAGAGTTTGCGTCAGAGAGGCGGGCCCGCGCCAACGTCGCACTCGGTCACCCCAAACGCCACACGCGCGGCGTGCGACCGAGGAACAGACCGGAGCGTCAAGACAGTAGCACGCCTCCCAGATTGCTCGAAAGAAGTCCGCTTGCCACAGACAACTGAGCGTTCCTGATTGTACAGCAGACCACATGACCGTAGATAAAACACACATATCCGCTGCGCGCTCGACAGAATTACGGGGTCCACGAACGCAACCGGTCCTCTTTCACACCATCTCGATGGCAGCGCAGGTTAGCGGCGCCAGGCGCGCCTTCAAAGCTGCCTCGCGGCTTGCCAAGCTGCGCACCCCAGTGTCCACTGTGAGAAATAAACGGTGCAGAAGGTCGCGACCACTCAGCAGTGGCCACTGAGTAAACGTCGGGGCTGCCCGAGCCTGCCGGGTGACAACGGGGACGTGTGCGCTGGCGGAGACGTTTGAGTTTGACTGCCAAAGCGCTCGAGCAAGCCCAACGGTCCCCGTCAGTTGAACTCAGAGCCTTCACAGGTGGACCATTCGGGACCAATCCTTGTTGGATTGAAGAAATACCTTGAGAAGACCGGTTAAGACCACATAAGATGCCAAGGTTGCCGCTAGTTAGCGACGGCTGTGTATCTGAGGTGTGCGGCCCCAGGCTGTGAACAACAGAGGTGGCGCGTGGTCCACAAGCCGCACATCGGTCGAGCTTTTGGTGTGGAGCCTAAGACGGAATGTCATTTCAGAGAACACGCGAACGTATGCTACCAGGAATCGCGTCTTAAACAAGATGCAGCCTTCTCGTACGACTAGCAGGGTGCACAGGGACCGCGTCTCAGCGTTGCGCCGAGCGGAGGCGATGCACTGAAGGACTTCCTGATTTGCCCGTTCGTGATCTTCCTCCAGTGTCCGTCACAGTGGACAAATGGGCATGAGCCTTGAGTGGAGTTGAATCTATAGCAGAACGCAGCAACTTGCTTTCGTGACGGGAAGGCAGTGTTCACACGAGACACATATCGCGAATGACTTGATCAAGGAATCATCGCGGAGACGTGGCGCATGTCAAGGCCTTTCGGAGTGTTAGCATTGAGTCGCTGTTGCGTGCTTTTCCCACTAGGAGGTGTGTTTTGTGAGTCTTTGTTTCCGCGCGCCAGCTTCTGTTCCAGCCTGGTTACATGTGCCATTTCGCGGTCGTCCCTCCCTCGCCACTGTCGTAGTTCTTCCTTTGACACCCTCCTTCTGGACTCCTGTCCTTTCTCCCCGTAGTCGTTGTGTCCATTCCCCTCCTTCCGAGCGTCATGGATACGCCGTCGGAGACTCTCGCGACAACATCTGCGACCCCCCCCTCCGGTTCGCGTCCACCACGCGCCTGTGAACCTGCTTATGCCGGGGTGTCTCCGGGTTTGATCTCAGCTCCTCTTTCTGCAGCAACATTAGCGTCTCGTTCTGTTTTCCTGGCTGCTCCTGGGGCGAGGCCCCAGCCCGTTTCTCCTTCCGGCGCTGCAGCAAATGCCGATGTTAGCATGTGTGCAACGGACGGAGGAGACTTGGAAGTTGATGACAGCAGTGTTGGGGAACCGTCCTCGTCTGTTGCCGAAGAGTGCCCTACTAAGATTATTAGTAGTTCCGAGGGAATCGACCCGCCTTGCGAGCCGGGCGCACAGGGGGGTAAACCGGCGCCTGGTCCAGGTGAAGGACCTGAGGGTGACCGTGTATCTTCTGTACCAGAGGGGACAAACCCTAAGGTTGACCCGGCACACCCAAGCGCTGGCCAAGGGAAAAGAAGATTAGCTGCTGGACGAGAAGAATCTGATGGGGCCGGGTGTCGACCGACGTGCATGAGTATCTCGGCGGAAGACAGAGATCGCCTGCTCTTGGAGACAGGTGTGACTCTTGAGGAGGCTGAGGAAAGATGGTGGAAAGGCTATTTTCACGACCAGGAAGTGCTCACGCAGCTCGGGAAATCCGGCATAAGCACAATAGCCGACTGGTTTCAAGATGCGACTGTTGACGCGGGTGACAGGCCATTTCTTGTGTGTCCAGATGAAAATGTTTCGCTATCATACAGGAACGTGAACGAATGCGTGAATGCCGTGGCAGTGTGGGCACATTTCGATAGGCGCGGCGAAGGCACATTCGAAGCGGTTCTTCGTGACTCGTCGGGCTGTTTCGATGACTCCCTGCAGTCGTGCAACAGGGACTCAGCCAGTCCCGGCCTTAGGCTAAGGGTGGCAAAGGACATCGCGAAGGTATCTGGACCGGCCGAGGATAACGCGGCTGTGCTGGGGTCATCGTCTGTAGTGAAGCCGGAGGAGAGAGGAAGCGGACACGAAGAGCGGTTGCCTGGAAAGCAAGAAGAAGCGAGACCCCGGGACCCCAGCGGAGGGAGCTGGGAGATTCTTCCATCTCCTCTTCATTCTCGCGAGTCTTTTGATTGCGAGTCAATTACCGTTAAGAAAGAAGAATACGCAGTACCGCCAAAATCAGATCCGGCAACTTCTAACGTCCATGAAGAGCGGCAAATATTACATGAGGGAGCTACTGTTGCAGTCTTCATGTCGAGAAGGGTAGAGTGTTTGGTGACGGTTCTTGGTCTTAGTAGAGCGCGTCTGGTGGTCGCTTTGGTCCCCACTCACCTCCGCGGTATACCCCTGATGAGTGCACTGACGAAGGCAAGACCCACATGTATCTTTGTTGACGAGGACACGTTACCGAGGCTTCGAGAGCTCTACAGTATGATTTCGGCGAGACTTGATGGGAAGAAAGAGAAGCAAACGCGTGTCGGACCTGGTGCAGAAGCTGGGATAGAGTCGCAAAGGCATGGAAAGCTCGCTGTTTTTCCGGTCTTTGTATATGGAGAGTGGGAAAAATTACGAGCGAATGTTGGTCCCCGGGAAAGAGAGCCCTTTCACGAAAGAGATCTATTGGGCGAAATCCGCCAAGCCATATCGACGTGCGTGTCTCCTCTTGACGTGTCGGAGGAGCGTCCGGCTGCGGTGCAGGCTTCTGGTGAAACGGGTCGAAACGCTTCCTCTCCGTCTTCCGGCTGTTCACCCCTTCAGACGAAGGCAACCAAATTACTCCTTCCTCCACGGTCTCCTTCTCTTTCCGTTGTGTTTAATCTACCCTGGCGCTCACTTTCAGCCGCTCCACTTTGTTGGGCTTGTCTCGAACCCGGGGACTCCGAAGCTTGTAGAGATGAGGAGGAGGCTCGTGCTCTGAAGACAGAAAGGGAGAAACGGGAAGTCAGTGACCTTGGCGACCCGTTGTCTAGCTGGTGCAGTGTTTCTGGTGGTAAACCGCCTCGCCAAGTCTGTGCAGCGTGTGGAAGTCAACCAGAGAATAGCAGAGCCAAAGTTCCGGCGTTGTTTCTGTATGTCTCAGTTCCTCAAACCGTTCTTCGGGTCTGCAAGGGAAGGAAAAAAAGTTTTCTGGAGACTCTGGGTTTTCCGCAGGTGACAGATGCTTCATTCGCTAAGAAGAGAGAAGGTGCACAAAACGGAGAAAAAGGTCATGAAGCCGTTTCGGACATAAACATAGAGAACGAGCAACTGGAGCTTTTGTACCCTGTCCGGCTGAGTCACAGATCCGTAATGGCTCTTGGAGTTGCGTGGGCCAGGGATATGTCTCTGACACCAGACGATGTGGTCTACTGTCCCCTTCCTCTTCAAGGTGAGACAGGGGGCCTTGCAGTAGTTGCTGCCGCGATCCAAGCACGCGCCGGACTCGTTCTCCCTTCCGACTCGCGCACATCGTCTAGGTCTCTGTTCTGGTCGGACATCGCTACGTTCGGTTGCACTTTGTTTGCGTATTCTTCTGAGGTATGGCCGAGGCTATTCGAATCCGACAGCGCAGGAGAAGGAGAGACGAAAGGCGACACACAGTCCTCGGCGGATGACACACTCTCTCAAGGGCAGGACGGGAAAACAGAGGGACGAGTGGATGTAATGAGAGAGGAAATCAAGAAGGGCGAAACCCATAGAGATAAACAGCAGCGCTTGCGAGGGTGCATCGGAGAGGGTATGACGGCCTATACGTGGCAGCGCTTGAAGAAGACTGTGCCTTGTATCGAAACATTTGTCGAGTGCCATTTCCGACCTCATTTGCCCAGTGGGATCCCCCTGGCCAATTCATTGGCAAAGATGGGAGCTTGCGGGTTTGTTCCAAATTCAGTTCAGGGCAAGAGAGGATCAGCGAGGCTTGTGCGTTTCGATGAAACAAAGCAAGATGTTGTTCGAAGCAAGGAAACCGGCCGGTGCCTGGAGCCCGAGATGGAGAGTAGTGGAGTCAAGCGGAGAGGTAAGGTAGTTGAACGCTACTAGGTGGATATATCATCAACTCGGTCCCCGATGTGCAAGGGAGATCTCCATGAAACACCAGTCGCCACCCAGCCGTGTTGAATGACAGTCTGCTTCAAATTCCTGATCTGCGCCACAGGTTCAATCCTGTCTTACAAGACGATACACGCTTGGTACTCGAAATGAGGCCGTGTGGCCCGAGCAGAGATCTTCTGTGCCCCCGAATGGGCATTGCTTGCCTGGACTTCGATTTACTGCTTCCTGGCGCTTCAGGATTTAGGAAGGAGGAGGAGTGGCACGACGGATTGCGTCCGTGTGTCTGCATGTATCCGCATGTGAAGAGATAACACGTCTCGCGTGATTCCTTTTTTCGAGGTCATTCGTCTTCGTGTCATGCGGTGATGTCAAGCCACAGAAAGATGGCAGCAGGCACCGCCGATGAGTTTTGATTATCAAAAGAGAGTCAAACGAGGAGGATGCAGATGATTTTCCTGAACAACTGTGATAAATTCCTCATTTGTGTGTGTCTGGTTTTTTTCGCAGGCGAAGCAGTTGTGCGAGTCGACGAGCAGTGGCTTGGATTTGTTGATGAGGAAATCACCAGTGCAATGCTGTACAGGAATGCCTTCCACACCGGAGATGCGTGGTGTCGTTCTGGAGACTTGATGGACGTCGACCGGATGGGTTTTTTCTACTTCGTTGCCCGTCTCAGTGAGGGTTCCCTCTCAGGAGCAGTCCAGTTGACTTGTTTTGTGCTAAGCAATGCTCGGTTATAGAGAAGCAGATGCAGATCCGGTCTCCTACAGGCGTACGCTGACTGGACAGATACGCTGCGTCTCGGCCGCACGGAGCGACTCAGTAAACACGCTTCTTACCGTTCCGCAGCTTCCTGAACGAGATCATGAAGCGTCTCCAAGGTCGCGGTCGTGGTACAGTGTAGAGAGACCAAGGATGTTTGTTTCCTAGAGTCGGTTCCACACCGTATACTTTCCACGAGAGTTTGCGCATTCACTTTCAATCTAACCATCTGGGTGCTCGGGCGCAACCAAAGAGACAGTATCTTCGGAAGTGGCATTTTTTTTTTTGCCTCGAGGAGTATGGGTGCAGGTGTAAGAGGAAGATCACTCGCACGTAGGTTACATGTTCCGGTAGCACTTGTTACGTACATCAACAACAGCATCGCCGCTCGTTGAAAAACAGCAGACACACGTTGCCCTGAAGTGCTCTCGGTATGCGGGTTAGCTCACTGACTCATTCTGGACGCATTCTTTCTGTTTTTTCTCCTCCTTTTGCACCGTCAGTGGTGAATTTATTGCATGTATAAGGGGACCAAGCCGCGTCGTTGGAGTTTCTCTGCGTAGGAAAGATTCTCTCGGCTTCGTGTTTTCGGCACCAGGAGGGGCGGTATGCGTCGTCTAGATTCTGGAGTGTGAATGGCTTCTGGGGGATGTTAAGTGTGTTCTGGCAGCACGGCGATGGAGTTTCCTACTACTGTTTGGAGACCGCGTGTGTCTGTTTGTTTTCTTGCAGACAGCTTGCCGAGAACGGAAAAACAGATCGAACTGCGTGACGCGGAGGGTGGCCGAGGCGTGCGCATGCGAGAGTAGCTTTTAGCGGACTGTGAAGGCTTGTGTAGTCGATGTACTTTGTTGAGTCTGTATGAAGCAGTCGCGGCAGGGACGTGACGTTTCTTCTGTCGGCTGCGTTTCTGTTGGAAGCGCTTCAAGAATGCACACGCTTTCTCCTGATGGACCGTGGTTGCTGTGTTCCACACTTCCAGAGATGGTGCAACGCCTAAAGTCATACTCTGTCATTGAACAGGCAGAACTCTTGGTGAACCGATGCGCCTCTGTGACGAACGGCGCTAACCAGCTGCTATCCGTCTTCTACTTTGCAGACGGTTAACGCCAGCGGGGTTTTCTGCGCGTCTGCCACACCGTCCGTCCCTACGTTGCACCGGGATGCCCTTCGCGGAAGAGAGGCATCATTTGTTTGGCTTCCCGCGGATCGACCGTTAAAACCAGTTTGCACATCACAGACCAAAGGCACAGACGCCAGTGACGGCTGCGTGTGTACCAGGCAGCTCGGTCGGTTCGTCGTGCCCGCGTGAAGTGTGTATGCATGAGCAAGCATATGCGGCGGGCGTGCTCATGACTGTCTAGATGCATGGCACATCCGTTCTAAATGAATTCAGGCCGCCTGACTTTTTCAATGCTCTCCGGTCTCTGGAATAGTTCTGTGTACTAAGTCGAAAGAGAGAGGAGTGCAGGTTCACAGGTTCCAGCGGTCGACTGCCGGACAGCCGCAGTAACGTTGTTTCTTGAACTTTGCCAACAATCCGCCTGCGTCTGCAGGAAACCAACGTCAGCTTACCAAGTCCTTTTTCTGTTACCAGCTCGCTGGACGCCGATCGGTCGCTAAGTTATGGATCGACTGGCCAAAGCTCGGACGCGTGGATGACGTGCGTGCGCGCGTAGGGCGTTTGAAGCGTTTGGCGGGGCGTTAGTCGGGAACCGGCCCGGTATCGAAGTGAATCCTGGAGACTGCGTGTTTATGGAGGCTTGCAGCGCATGTGTTTTCTGTCCGGCGCCACCGTCTGAACTGTTGTGCGTTGTGAGAGGTCAAAGAGCTATATTCAGTACCTCTCGGAATACATGTGTTCAGGTTGTGGCGCGAGTATGCATGCCCTGAGGAGAAGTGACGCAGAAGCTCCCGAGGCAAGCTGTTAGCGATTTGAGCGACTCCGATTAGATCACCTGTAAACGGAGGTAACATTCTCAATCGTCGTTTGGCTTCGGGGGTAGTTCAAGCCAACCGTCATTAGGCGAGCTGGCTCCTCTGCAAGGTGGCCTTCCCACTCTACATTAAAACTCTGTCGAAAGGCCATACATCGTCGCACATCGAGGGCTACGACATTCGTTCACACCTCAGTTTCCTTCATTCACTACGGAACTAGCGACCCGTTAGTCTGGACACCGAAACATGGTTTACGGCCGTGGTGCAGATTGGCGATCGAAAGCAATCTCGACCTCGCTTATTCAAGTCGCAGGTTCTGGCACGCGAGCTGAAAGTGGTCTCAGTTCTCACGTCTGCCTCTGTAAGTGAACTAAATCAGCATTACATTTATGCAGAATCATCCCCCAAGCACAACTGGACGGCGAGGAATGAAGGGCCAAGCAGATGTGTCAGCGGGTTGCTAAGGGTTGCCACGGCAGCACTGAACAGCTGACTACTTCGAAATCCGTTTCAGCCCCGGTCCCAGAGAAGGAGCAGTCACAGAGACGTGGAGGTAAGGCATACGTCCTCTTTTGATGTTGTACCAAAGAAAAGGGAATATAGTACGGCTTCATTTAGCGAGCAAACTCGCCACCCTCTCTCTGGCTTTTCTGGTCCCGTACTCAGTACTAAGGCAGTGCGAAGTCTGTTGCAGTGCAGGGCGAGCTGAAGGTCTACAGCCGGCCTATACCATGGTACCTCTCTCGCTTCGACAGAACCTAGCCTGAGTCGACTATTAAATGCTGTCTCTCTGCCAAGGTGACCGCCTTTAGCCCGCCGGCTCGATCTGAAATTCAATCCGCTCATGAAGCCGGCGCGGTTCGCACAGTGCCTCAAGGGGAGCCGCAGGCACTATGGGTGAATGCAGTGTCGACTACCACATACACCGAGTACAGTTTTTTCATCCCTGTGCTGCACAGCTGGTCGGTTGGTATGGGATGGTGATTCACCTGCCACAACAAGAGAGGCACCTCCCTTGCATGACTATACTACGGAGGCTACTTTTACTTGCTAGGGTTATGTGCATGGCTGACCGTGTGACACACGGCGGGGACCTGTTCGGCCTGCTGCAGGCTAACGATCAGGCGTGACCAACGGCAGAGCTTCCCCGGTCCACGGGACCTACCAGTGCCGACGGCGTACTAAGAGGAAGAAGCATGGTCTTGAGCGAAAAATGAGCGAAAACGTATTATCACAAAGAGTTCTCGCTAAACAAAATGAGATACACAACACCGTAAGGCATGTGCTCACAAACGAGAGCCGTGCACTGGTGTAGGGTTAGTCGGCTTCACTACATCTCACACAGCTCTGCAAAGCAAGCAGAAATTCGTTCACCCACAGAAAACCCTGGTATATCGAAAGCAGCGAATCGAGCTCACCACCTTGGAGCACGTCAGTAGGAACAAGAAGGCCCGGGGAGGCTCTCGCCACTGGCAGTGCAGTATCAAGGTGAAAGACTTGACGTGTGAGGACAAAACGAACTGCTTAAGCTGTCGCTCGAGCGTTCGTGGCAGATACCGGAACGGAAACCCACACGTTGATTAAAGCAGGGCCAATGGAATGGCCCGTTGAAACTCGTCTGCTTAGCAGGCCCAACATCAACACAGCACTCCTTCCACTCCGTATTCCCGGATGCCAGGAGTGTTCTTATCTCCGGAGTGCTTGCCCCTGCCCACTGCGAGGATGTACGCAGCCATACAACTGCTCCGGGAACAAACACACCCGGAGGGAAATTTGAACAGGGGTGCTTTATGCGTCCCATCGTGGGCATAGAGAAGTTACGGCGCTTCCATCTCCGAGCGAAACCGAGAGACAGCACATCTTGCCGCCAGCATTGCCAAATGTATTGTGCACACGGTATTCGTTTGGCACACCCAGGGAGATGTAGTGAGGGGAGCAAAGCTGACGCTGTTACTGCCGGCGGAGCCTCGCCACCCCAAGGGCAGCATGGCTGGGGATCTCTACGCTGGATAATCTAGTACCGGCAGGCAGGGAAAGGAGCGCAGATCTGCTTCGGACGGGAGGAATGCCTCCGCAAGTATCCCCCCGATCAGTGTAGACAATGAAGCGGTAGAGGTTCCCCCTGCTGGTGTACTTGGTTGACAGCAAACCAACCAGGAGGACACGACATCGGGGCGATAGCCGACACGGGCGTTTGCACAAATTGTCTACACGCGTCGCTATCTGCCCGGGTTACAAGGTGCGAAGACGGAGACATCAGAACCGCTGGAGTCCCTACGTGAGGAGAGCAACTACCCGTGCTCCCAGGTTGGCCTTGCTGCCTCGGATTCTCAGTCGGCCTAGCGTCGCTTTTCCAGAAGACGGGTGACGACACGCTTGGAGTCACGGAATGCAGATGGCACCGGGCCAAAGCTCCTTGTTGCACAGCGCCATCATTCTCTCGCTTCGTGCCTTCTAAGGAACTGCTCGTGGCGGGCTCCAAGAGCCGCGGCGAGGACGCGCGGGAGACGACAGATGAACAAACCAATCGGGGAAAGGTCTCCGAGGAGGCTCGGAGTGTCGCGCTGCGTCGATTGACGTCCCCCATACCGGCACCTGGTGAACCTCTTTGCTGCTGGACGGCAGCGGATCGTCTGGAAAATGGGCCTAGGAAATCCGTTCTGACACTTTGCGCGCTACCACTCGCGCCACCGAGAGCCGCTTGGAGACCATAGAGCGTTTGTACTCTGGTCCCCACGTTATGTGCGGGTTGTACGCGGGCCAGGCGGCCCCCCTGTTGTTGAGTGTGCTGCGTCTGCTGTCCGCGTTGAAGAGGCAGAATCACTGCTGGGGGGGTGGGAAGCCGTCGGGATAAACTTCCAGTAGAAGACGGGTAAGGGTGACACGCATATGCCGTGCAGACGGCTGTCGGACTAGGACCCGGGTGTGACGCCGCGTCCTTCCCAGCTAGCAGATTGATGGGCCCAGAGCTCCGTCCCTGTGAGCCACTCTGCGCGAACTGGCAAGGACCTGTGCCGTTATGGTTTGTGAAACTGGCAGCTTGGGAATGAAGATGAGGAAGCTGCACCTGGTAAGGTGCCCTCCCGACTATATCGTTCTGTGGCGGCTCCTGCCATCCTTGGAACCCGGGAGCAGCTGTAGTTGGTGACAGTCTGGGGGGAAGATGCACTGGCGGGAGTCGTGCTCCGGGTCTCGAGGCCATGTTGACCCACCAGCCCTCAGATGCTGTCGGAGAAATAGCGTTGTCCTGCGGCGGCCGCTGTGTACTGAACACATGCTGCACCCCGGTCGTAGCGGTAGGGTGTGAGCCCACCGATTGTGGGGATGGCGGCGGCGCTCCTGTCCCGGCTAAAGACGATTTGCCTCCAATCGTATCCAGCGTCATGGTTGAACTGGACCCCGGCTCCTGTCGAAACTGTACGCCCACAATAGGATCTCCGTGCCTGTATGTCGCTGACAGACCAGGCACCCCAACGTGTCTGCTGCTTCTCACCCAGGTACGGCTTCCCCCAGGGTGGCCGAAAGCCGCGTCCCCCGTCTGCGAGAAATGCTGACTGACACTAGGTATTTGGCCAGAGGACGGAGAGCAAAGCTGCGAGGGCGTTTGGCCCTCGTCCCTCTTCCATGGAATGTGCCTGTGAATGCGTTGGCTTATGCCTGAGACGGGGACCCTGGGTAAGGGGTCGGCAGGGTTCAGCTGCTGCTGTCCACCACACGAGGGCCAACAGGCGTTAACAGATACAGGAAGTGCTTCTGAGTATGGCGCTCTTGCCTGTGTAGCCAGGGACAAGGAAGGCTGAAGAGCACCACAGTCTGCAGTAACAGACTTTTGCACGGTGAGATGACTGGCTCCGAAAGGAGGTTCAGAAGGGAAGGCATACCCTCCTCGAGTGCGCGTATCCCGCCTACAGAATACAGGTGTAGAGGACGGAAAGCCATTCGGAGGGTGAGAAGAAATCAGGTGCTTTGTAACGCTCTGTTGGTCGGGGTATAATTGAAATGACTGGAACGCTTGTCTGGGAGGGGACGGGCGCATTTGCTCATTCATTCGTTGGAGACGGTTGTCTTTCGAAATCATTCCAGAAGGCGACGGACCTCTGGAGATAGAGGCGTCTTTGTAAGTTTTCAAATCCTCCTCCGCCAGCAGGCGAGCTTCCTGTCTAATTTCCGATGAATCACTGGATTCGCAGTAGAAGTCGCGTAGAGTATGGTTTGTGCACTTGGATCTATCACCGAACAGCTGCTCAGGATCTTCCTTGGTCCCCTCGAGAGGCCGATCCATGCGGGACATTACAGTAGAAGATGGATGCCTCTTGATTGAAGCAACATGCCTTCCATCAGCAAACGAAACACTAACGTCCCTCTCTGACGTCTTACAGCAGGAAGACTGTTCTTCATCTGGTGTTCCTCCTGGGCACCCGTTGACCCTCTTCACTTTGCCGATCTCATCCTCTCGCCGCTGTTCATCTCGTGCCTCCCAGGTATGTCGCTCCCTTTCCTTCTCTCCTGAACTCCGCTGCCAGCCACGCTGCGAGTGAGCCGGATACCCTCCATAGTAGTCAGGATCATATCTGGACTCCAAATCACCTGTGGAGCCCTGCGGAGCACTAGGCAAACCCACCTCCGATGTCTCCCCTCCTGTTCGATGATCACCATTGGAGAAGGGAATGCTCAGATGTTCATGGAATGAAGCCCCCTCAAGCGTGCCCAAGGGAGGCTCATCCCGGGCTGCAAAACGACACCGAGTGGCGGAAGAAGGGCCAGTGTGTTCAGGTGGAAACAACTCAGTCCCATATAGTCTGTCATTCTCTCTTCTTCCAGCGCCTCGCGTCGCCTCGGACGAAGAAAGGGGTAAAGGGACAGCCGTCCCCGAAACTGGTGCTCTTTCCCAGAACGGAATCGTGTGTCTAGTACTGTTAACAGACAAAGAGCCGCCTCTTTCGACAACTGGCTGATGTGTTTGCAAAGCCCTGAATGGTTCTCCGTATACTAAGGTGGGTGAAGCACTTAGACCGTCTTGCCATGCATTGGACGACACGTCAGCTCTTCGATGGTCAAGAAGGAAAGGGACGTCATGATCCGTTTCGCTAGCGTCTTGAACGTAGTTGTCAGATTGCTGTTCTCCACAGGATCCCTGAGGCGAATGGTTTTGTGTTCCTCCTGACTCTCTACTCTCCTCCGCATAACCACGAGGCTGGTTTGTGCTGTAGTGTTCACCCTGTGCGTAAGAGGAGTAGTCGTAACATACAGGGGGAAGATGGGAAGTCTGAGGGGAAGAACACTTGCATCCACAAAACGGCTTTGACCTTTCAAACGCCTGCGCTACCTTTCCTGGTCTGCACGTACTCAAATGAGGTGGTGCCTGACACTTTACTCTTTGTTTATCGACCTCACACCAGCTGCCCCCTTCGTTATCTGTCTCAACATCGGCAAGCATCCCATTGCAGACAGACGACGACTCAACATGCTGCCCTTTCGGCTGTTGTCCTCCACCATTCTCCCTCTCATTGTCCCCACAGCAGCGCGAAAGCTCCTCCACGGTGAATACCGTGTGGTCTCTCTTCATACAGCGCCGTGCAAACGCGGCTGATTCGTCCGTCTCTTCTTCTTTATATCCCTTATCCGGATCCTCTTCGTTATCACTCCTGCCTCTCTCCCTGAGACTTTCCGTTCCTCGAAGGTGCCCTAGTTGCATCACCGTCACGTCACGAATCGAACAAGAATCCTGAGGAGCTCCGTTGGCTTGAGTTGTCTGTTCGTCAATAAGGGCTTGGAGCTCACAAGCAACACCTAGTGCCGTCTTCACAACCTTTCCTGCTGGGCGTGAGTCAAGCTCCGGACACGAAGGCACCAATACGCAGGATGGCTTTCCTGGGTTCACCGCAACACGACGCCGTTCAACGGCCGAGAAACAAGGGTCAAAATGCATGCTCTCCGCGATGCGTACAGGACAGAAAGCATCGTCTTCCTCACCATGTTCATCGATTCTCTTTCGGTCATGTTTCTGTTCTCGCTCGACGTCTTCCAGCGTTTCTACACACTCAACGACACCTTCGTTAGATCCGATTCGTGCGCTGGCCTCGCTTTCTGCTGCTGGAACGTCCCGAAGCGAAATCAGCGTGCACTGGGTGGGGAAATGAAGAGAAGTCTCGGCTCTTGCTCTGGGTGCCGCCGCCCTCTCCTTCCGTTCTGTTCTAGGCAATCCCTTTTCCCTAGGAACGAAAGTGCGGCATCCTAGGGAATCCTTATGAACTTGAGTCCAAGCTAGAGGCGTTTCAGCAGTATCCTGCGAACAAGACATGGATCGCTTTCTTTCCTGTTGGATTCTTCGTCTCTGTGCAAGGGGGCGGCCGCCTTTAACCACATTGTGCCGAGAAGATGGTGATGGGGCTGCTGCCGCAGTAGGTGAAGACCGAGCTGATGGATTCGTTACGTTTGTAGTAGATATGACCTTCCTAGATGTATCATAGGAAGCTGTTTTCTCTTTGGTGGAGTACATGGCCCTGGAGATTCCTAAAGACTCAACAGTCTTTAGAATGTGTTTCCTCCTATCGAGCGGCGGGGACGGATGAAATTCAGCAGTCCTAGGTTTCCTGTGAAGAGTTTCACCGCTCTGAGGACACGCCGGCTTCACGTAGCTGTCTACCTCGTCGTTTTTGTTCCTCTCCTCCTCCTGGTTCTTCTCTTGTCCGGCGGGTGTTGCCTCCTCCGAGCTGGATTTGCCATCTGGAAATTCATCGTCCGAAAGCAGCTCATCTGTTGACCCAGGTGTGCTGGTCTCGTCATCTCTTTCAGGGCAACTAATTGATCGTTGAAGACCTCTCCTTATTGATTGTAACGCTACTCGGATACTTCTTTTCTTTCGGACGTGATCGTCACCTATGTCGTCAAACAGGCTTGAAGCCTTTCGACTCTGTGGGAGAAAGAGAGGCGCGGGAAGAGGTGTCTCAATGGAGGTTTGATTGTGAGACGAGAGTGAGGTGTTGTTGTTATTCTCATCGGGAACTCTATCAATAGGTAATGCTAGTGGCCACCATGCATCCGGTCTCCCAAGAAAACCAGGCATCCCGTCATCAGACGAGTTCATCATGTCTGCTGAACTTCCGTCCCTCTTTACTGTCATATTTAGCTGCTGGTCGTCAGGACGTTTCGCCCCGTTGTCACCACCTGGAGTCCTCCTTCGTTCACTCCTAGCACGTCTTCTATTCATTCCTCTTCTGCCTGTATCAGAACTCTCTCTTCGGTTTTTCTTCGTTCCACGTTTCAAGGACGCAGCTCCACGACTGCCTTCAGCGCCGCCTTCCTCACGAGACTTCCCTCGTGTCTTCTGTTCGGCGCCTCCATTGTCTTTCTGTGAGCTTCCCGATACTCCACCAGCGTCCCCAGCTCCTCTCCCTCCTGTAATGGCATGCTTCTTAGAATTTTTTCCTCCTCCGCGATGTTTAAGAAGACTTGTCAGATAGTGAACTTCCTTCTGCAGGTTGCCGAAGACAGCAGCTACCCCCGTCGGTTCATTCAGCTTCGCAATCACCTTCACCGCTTTAGCACGGACGGCTAGTCGTAGAGTGGCAAGCGTTTCTCGGACAAAGAGCGCAGAGGGCGTGATCGTGCAGATGAATATGGTCCAACAGGAGCCGCCTAAGGATTCTTGCAGCAGCCGAGTCAAGTTTGATGATCGATAGGAAACCATGTTCTTACCCTGAGAGAAATAATGGCAATGATGACGGGAAGACTTTCTTGAGGAGGTCACCTGCTTAAAACTCAGCAAAGTATGTGTGACTGTCTAATGACACGAAAACAAGCAAGAGAGAAGCATTTGCCTAGGGTGGGGGATGAAGTTGGTCGTATGCTCTTTATCGAGAGCCGTGACTTCTGCAGCTGTTAGTGTGGCTCTACCTTCCTATCTGGTTCCAAGGAAGACAGTTAACTCCCCACAATACACGGAACTGCTACAGTCGGCGAGTCCACTTGAGGCGCACCGGCCGCTGACACACGAGACGGCCAAGGTGGTTCCAAGGCGACAGCACACCGCGGCTCTGCCAGATAAAATGAAGAAGTCTCCTTGACCCATTTCATGACAATACATGCCACGAGTACTGTATCTATACTGTATGTATAGAGTGTCGCTGACGTGAGTCTGAGAATACTAACAGCTAGCTGTACTGTCCAAGGCAAAAGACCTTCTGCCGACTCAGCTCCTTCAGCAAAAGCAAGTATTTCTAGTAGAGGTACGGGTCGCCGCACTGTCAAGAACCTAGCCAGTCAGGAGTGATTTAGGAGACACTTCTCGATCACTGCTCTCTCATACGGGGTGCCGGTCTGTCAGCGAGAGCTGGCAGAACTGCAGGCCACTGTGTAGCCAGTCTCACTCGAAAAAGGTTTGTGCGGGCCTGCGTGCAGTCTCACGCGGAGACAAGTATGGCGAGTAGATGCCTCTCGTCTACCCCCAGCCCCTCATAAAGCAGGAAGACGAAAAGCTGATAAAAGAACGTACCCTCGCGAGCTGTTGAATACAAAGCGTTAGAGTGGAGAGACTTCTATTGATCGCTCCCATTTCAGCCATGTGAGTCTTCTCCGCGGTCCGGGATCCTGGACATCTTTCATTCCCTAAGAGGAAAATATACAGCCGTGCAAGCACTTAGCATGATGTCATGGCTTACGAGAAGGCAACGGATGGGACGGCAAGCAGGGGAAGAGCATTCTTGCTGAAGGCAATTGACTGTATAGCCACTCTCTGCATATATGTGTGTACCTAACTAAGTGTGTACCTAACTAGATGCACGAGGATACACTTCAGCACCAGGTGTATCTAGCAGCGCCAGACTGCCGCGGAGCTTCACACGTAACAACTATCAGACTCTGGGATAAATGCTCTTTCTCTATCAAGGACGTAAAGAAATCTCCGGTGAGCGGATGACAAGAAGCGCCCTCACGCCTATCACGGCAACATTAAGCCCAAGTTGTTGCCAGGCCGTACAACAATGATTATAGGCCAGTGAGGCAAGTGTGCTACACGTCACATTGGCTGAGAGATCGACTGACGCACCCATCGGTTCTGAACTCAGATCCGCTGCATGTTTGCATTACACGTGTTTGCGTGTGTCCACCCTCCTGCTGAAAGAAGTACCTGCAAGGTCAACAAGATTCAGCCGCGAGACTTTCATAACCTTCTTCTCTTCATCCAGCTCCTGTCGGACTTCGACCTGGAAGATTGCGTGTGAACGGCTCGACATATCGTTCTGCCCGGTGGCCCTGAAGGCTCGGCTGATGGTGCCTTCCAGTAGAAGATGAATTAGCTGTTCTGAACTCTGGACCTCGAAAAGTTGCAAGCCCTAACAGCGAAGCAAAGCACACGATCGCAGGGATAGCGTGAGCACCGCACGTCACAGCGCGGCTCCAGCTGAGGTTCTATGTGGTTTCCTGTACACGTAGGACCACACACGACTCTAATGGGGTAGGTCTGTCTCTTTGAACCGAGACGCATGTCGACGCAAACACAGCCTGGCAAAGCCTGCTGAGGCCTATCTGCAGCCGCGCAGAAACGCGGAAGTCACAGTATGTTGCTACCGTATATTCAGCTACACGCAACAAGATAGACCCAAGGCCTGTATCTACTACAAGCCAAAGTGCCTTCTTTGACAAGTACATGGATGCGCACACGTCGCCCGGCCACTCCACCAGCCTCGGGCTTCTTGTCTGCAGAGGAGGCACGTGGCCTCTAAGACTTACTTGGACCACGACAGAGTTCGGATTCTGTGGGTCAGTCACGATTGCCAGCGATGAGGTCTTGGAATCCGGTGGCTGAAAGCAGGCGGTGCTCAGTACGGCACAGAGTGCAGCACAGAGTTAACATGAAAGCTCCTCGACGGCCGTCAGACACTTCACAATGATTGTTATGTGAAATTTCTGTTCAGAGAAAGAAGGCGCAGTCGAGTACCGGTGATACGCCTACGTATGTATATATATAGATATAGATATGTACATCCACTCATGACCGGTAGGCAAGACGTATGTGTAGCGAGCCATGCCGACAGCGACATCGACAAGATGAGCAGAAGCACAGGCGAATGTGTGCGTTCGTCGATGGCGGTGCAGCTACAAGGTGAACAAGCCTCTGTGTCGCCTGGAGGCCACCACACTCTTCAACAGGCCAGGCCGCGCGTTTGTACTAGGCTTGCCGTCTACATCGATACCAAAAAGAGCGCGGCGATAGTGACTAAAGTGTGCTCTGCATGCAGTCGCAGCAGAGAACGCCAGCTTACGGCCAGAAGGTCCTCGAGCTTCTCGTTGTAGATTTGTATATAAGACGCAAACACCTTAATGTTGTTTTTCGTCCCGAATCGCTCATGAATCCTGCAAACAGTTGCACGCCATACGTTGTGCACGAAAGCCGCTATCACGGAAGTCCCTACACGTGCTCTGGAGATTTGCGAAAGGTCCAGTCTTAGGCGAAATACTGGTGTGGCAAACACTATACACCCAAGGAAGACAATGTGTTCCTTTGCTGAGTCGTTACTAAGAGATGTTGTGAATAGATAGGTTACTATTCTTTCCTCTCCAGAGGAGCTGAGTGAGTGCTAATGTACTTGTTTGATATTTTCATGCCATGAAGGTACGCAGCCCGCACAAGAGCGGGCTCGCACATGCGTCTGGTGTGCATGCTAACAGCATATGTCGGTTCTCCGTGTTGTGTATAGGCGTCACCGCTGATGTATAACTTACTGCTCAAAGATCAACTCGCATGCACGTGGAATGATTCCTCTCCTTGTTGACTTCATGAGGTTCTCAGTATGTCTGAACAAGAAGCCACAAGACACAAAGGAGAGAAAGATCACGATAGCCTGAAAGAGGGAAAAAAATGACTAGTATCTTGAAACCATTGCTTTCCCATTACGGCTCGCTGTCCTAAGAGCAAACTCCTTCAGCGAGCATGCAATCCGCTTGGAAAGACTTGACCTTTAGTATTTCAGCGGCTAGCAAGAAGAACTGTGCACACGGTCGCCCAGTGAGAGAACCAAGAAAAACAAGCGTCTCGGGCGAAGACTCTGCATTGCAGAAAAGAGTCGATTGTACTGACTTGGGGTGGCTTTGCATTCGCCTTTTCATGGTTTGTACTCTCTGAGCCTTGGCCTGCTTGTGTACGACATAGTCAAGTGTCTGTTCACCGCTGAGGAGTTCACAGCCTCGACATCCTTCAATCACATCAGGGCCCAGCATCGTGTAAGTTTTGCCTGTCCCGGTCTGCCCGTGAGCGAAGATGGTGCAGTTATATCCGTCTAGAACTTTCTCGACACAGTTAGCTACGTGTGTCCAGATGTCTTCTTGGGAGGCATCAGCCCCAAAGACTCTGTCGACATCGAAGGACCAGTCATGATTTTGACCAGAGGAATCCATGACTTTCAGACGGTTCGCGGATTCAATGTGAATCAGCTGACGGGCTCGTAGTTCTTCATTCTGCAGTGGACGCATGCGTACGAACGTTCTCAGTCTGTCGTGATAAGGTACTGTTGAAGTAGGGGGGAAGAGAGGTGGGTAATGCCTTGAGGAAGATGAAGGAGGAAGGGTGGACGAAGAAGAAGAAATAAGAGAGGGAGGAGGCGTTCCCGGGCTACTATCGGGTAGAGAGAAAGAACCGAACGACGAAGAAGCGGCAAATGAGAAAGAAGAAGAAATAGACGGTGGAGAGAGACACGATGCCGTATTAGCTCCCGTAGATCCACAAGAAACAGAAGGAATCTGGTCATCCTCATTCGTAGAGGCGTACGTATCCGAGTCAATGCCGATGACGGGTGAACACAGGGCAGGGGCAGCAGGCGTCTCGACGGGTGTGGTAGGAGAAGCCGCTGGAATGGATAACTCAGCTGCTAGATCTGATAGGGAGAAGGATGGACCGAAAGAAGACGCGCCTGCCCACCACTCCATCTCCTCGTCCGAACAAAGCGGGGAGCTGTCCGTTGACGAGACGACGCTACATTCTTCTGCGTGAGGAGTTGTCCTTTCGTCAGCATGCGTAGCATCTAGCTCTTTCATGAGTCGCTGGGATTCCTTCAGTGCTTCGGCACACGAACTCGCTTCAGGGGTATCTGCAGTTGTATCGTTGTGACATGCATACGACGAGATGCGCGTCTCGTCGGCTGTGAACCTTCGATTGTGCTCCATGGTGGGCGTAGAGACTGAGAATCCAATGAAGAAGTTTTGGGTCAACCAGGGAGACGTGACGGCAACGTCGAAGTGAATGATCCAGATTATAGTATGAGAAGCGATGTGCACACCAAACCACAAACCTTGACTTTGATTTGGATGGGTCGCTCCGGCCGCTACAGAATGGCTGCCCTGACGAAAGGTGAGTGGAGTAGGCCAATCACAGGGCTGGCGAATGGCGGTTGCTGGACTTGCACCAATACACCATCACCAAAAAATATTTGAGCTTTTTATGGCAGCAGGGAGTCGACAACGAGATCCGAGGATAGTTTCAGTCAGCACGGCACCGGAGGTACAAAATGATGTAATATCCCTAAGGCAGGCCAAAATTAGCGAAACGGCAATGAAGCATCCAAAGAGGAGAAGTCCAGAGACGGCCAACCGAGCGCCTGCGACAGAAAAAGCTCTAACGTTTTTCTGATCTCCGGTCACCGTCTCCCTGCAAGTCGATGGTCCGAACTAGACCCAACACAGCAGGCTACCTTGATGTGACGGGGTGAGAGGCCGCAAAAACCTCGAATGGGTTGTACATGTTCCTGAGTGAGTACGGCTTTTTTCTAGCAAGAGACCTTTGCGCGAAGGACCGACGTGGCTCTGATAGTTTCACCCTGTCGACGCATCGACACCGCCGGGCACTTGAGACAAGAGTTCCAAGGTCCCGCTCTCTGTGTGTGAGTCAGGAACGAGAGAATTGCCACATCAAGAGAAAGGACGAACTCGCTAAAACCACCACGCGTAACGGACTGTTCGGTTGGCCGTTTGCGTGGGAAAAATCGATTGCAGGGATGCGGTGACGGGTAACGCGACATATGATTTCTGCTGACTGTGCAGCAAAAACCGAGAGAGCGCCCCCGCTCAACCGCTAAAATGCATAGAGAAAGGGAAAGGACTTCATTTTCGCTGCAGGCTATCTAAAGCCACAACACGCTCGCAGCCAACCATCATAAAACCGGACCACTCAATGGCAGTGCAGGGGTCAGCAATACCTCAGGTAGCCGGGAGTTACGAGCGTGGCTCATGAGCCAGAGAGCAACATGGAAAAGAGGATAAGAAACAAACTCCTAACAACAGAATAGCACGCTGCCTGGAATAATTTTGGGTTTTGAGGTTGCTATCTGCTTGTCCAATTGCTACGTTAACGCACAAGACACGGGCGCGAGGGCTAGCTCAACGACATGAACCAGGAAGCGATCTGCCTTGGGGTACACAGCGGGCTGTGCTCGACAATACCAGCAGAAAGGGAAGCGACGACCAGCAGTGAAACACGAGTACACCGTCTCAAACAAGGCTCTTACGGATAAAGAGGTCTGGACAAAAAACCTAAATATGCTTTACAAACGAGGGCTGCAACTGACGAACTGCCAAACAGAAAACCATCGTGACTGGCGTCAAATCGAGCCTGCTGTATCGGAGCGCGCATGCCTGGACAGCCGCTGACCCACAAGCCGCGGGGAGGTACGTGCTTAGCTTGCAACTGCCGCTTCCCTCCTACAAGAGAGTACGCAGGAGCCAATAGCTCCGTAATTTTTTGCACAGCATACTGCACAACATTCCTGGTGCTGAAGCGCCCCGAGCGAGTAGAGCAGCAGTTTGCTGGGACCTCCGGCTGGTGAAGCCAGCCCGGTGCTCTCGCGAAGCGTGCATTTGTAGCAGTCCAGGACACGGTTTTGCAAGCTTCCGCCGACAGACGACGAAGCCGGTGCCAGTCAGCTGAGCACAAACTAGAAAGATTGTCTCTGCAAGCTCAAACACCCACCCACCCTTCTTTCAGCAGCACCAGCACACATGCGTTCGGCACTCGAAGCTCGCCATTGCCTGAAAACTTCAAGTTTTCTCAGAGTCGCGCTGTGCGTGTGCAAGTGCGACAATGGAAGACCTTTTCCGAGTTCACACCTTGCCACGTTGATTTCCCGCGTTACTAGTAATCACGAGGGGGGCAAAAAAGACACACACGGAGAGGTCTCAGTGCTCTACTAAGCTGCTCACGGCAGCAAGTGCAGCTCTGCAGGGTGCGCCATGAACATTCCTTCTAGGGCATCCATGTTTTGGACCCGGCGCCGGCACCCACTGCAGAGTTACGGAAATCTTTTTACAGTGAATCTCCTGGGTGTAACCTCGAGCTGGAGCACTGGCCGTAGTCACGCAAGTTTTGCGCACTTGATTACCAGTTTAGCTTTGCTAGCTCGTTCGCCTGGCGTGTCCGATGATATATGAGTTTGTCTTGTCAGGACGCCCTGCCGGGGTGAAGCCCGACCAACACCTGGAGCTCTTTGGTCCCCCCCGCTACAGCCGTGCGCGTCTGGTAGGACTCGTGTCGAAGCAGCCTCCAGGATACGGTCCGCAACGGCGCACTGGAGAGGATTTACCAGGTGCTCCAACAGAGCGAGCGCTCACTGCAGCACGTGTGCCCTGAACATCCGAAGTGAAAGCACGCGCATTATCCAGGCCAAGCCAGCAGTTGTAAATCTGAGCACTGTCATCGCACATCCCCACACATGTCGACCAACGGGATAGAGAGCCAGGGCTGGGCGGTTTCACCTAGTAGTCTTCGGTGACAAAAGCCACGTTATTGCCGCGTGAGCAAGGGCCGCCGCCGATTCCAACCTGCCGCAATCTGACACAAGTGCCCCTGTTCAACAACTGTGAAAGATTAGCGAACTGCGTGTATGTATGTACGTGTGTAGACATACGGACAGACTCCCCAAGGAGCCAGATAATGTGGCTTTCGTTTTGCCTTTGCTGTGCTGTCCAGCTCTGTCCTACGTACGACAGGACAGTCTGCGCTGGGGGGCCTAGTTCACAGCAGCTGTCAGATCGCGTACTGTTGGAAACCAGCGAAACGGACTGCCGGCACGGTCAGTGCCTCCGCCCAGCTGTCTGCCAGGGAACATCCGACCCCAGGGCGAGTGCGCTCGCACCGCAGGATCCTCGGGGCACGGCGACCGAGGCACCTGCCCTATCCCCTTTCAGCACAACCCGTAGTGGCTGCTACAGCAATGGCTGGTACGCGGTTTCGCCTTTTGTAATAGCGAGTGGAACTCGGTTCCGAAAACTAAAAATGACCGCGAATCCGGTGTCCAAGCAGCCATGATAGGTCTCTTCAGCTCTGGTGAGCTTGCGATAGAGGTCTGTTGGACGAGCTTGCCGGTTGTGTGTCCTCTACGGAGACGTAATTAGGGGCTGCGCAAACACCGGGTGTCTGTCCGGTCCCTCAAGAAGCGATTGTCATACGGGCTGGCCAAATACGAATCTGTACGCCTCCTCCAGCGTCACGCTCCAGGAGAGCCGTACGCTCATCTGGGCCCCACACGCAAAGCCGCGTAAAGGCATGGACAACTCGAAAAAGCCTGCGCTCGTGGAGGTCATTGTGCAGGGCTGGACTCAGGGCGCGATTCGCCAGCAGCAGCGAATGGCCCACTAGGAAAGGAGGCCCCGCGATCCTCGTTCGCTGATCCTTATCCCACTTCCCTCCGGTGAGAAGCAAGGCTCTTTACGGGGGAACTTCGACACGTGGCGTCCTCCGCGGGATCTTCGGGGAGACTCGTTCATCCGGCGTCTTGCCCATTCAGACCATGCTGTAACGCTTCAGCGCTTCGTACCCGTGAAACAGTGATCGTGACTTGTTCTCAGGGCGAGCCTGCCGTCAATGCCTTAAATGCAAAAAACTGCAATAGCGGGGCAGGTGCACGTTACCCAGTGATGCCGGTTTTGGTGTCTAGGCAAGCATCTGTTTATCAATATCGTCCGGCAAGACGCAGTCGCCCCGTACAAGAAAGCTCGCGCAAAAGATCACGCCCTCTGCAAGACTCTGAGTAAACACTACTTGCACTTCAAGATGGAGTCCAAGGACGGAAAAAACGCGAAGATAGTCATAAGAAATCAAGAGATGCCCGAGGATATGCGAAAAGATGCTGAGGAGCAGGCCACGAAGGTGGGAGCCTCGTGTTGGGATATTTCTGCCCCTGCACACGACGAGCTTAGCAGAACAAACTAGGGCTGTTACGCAGAGTGGTCGGCACCGCTTTGTCTCTGCACGTTAGGCGCCAGTTTCCGCGGTCCCCCAAAATGTCGACTGGCTAGGTTCTTCGGAGACACCTCTCACCCGTCCAGCATTATGACGGCAGTGGAGACCAGTTTACATCGCTTGAGACGCATATGGACAAACTGAGGTTGCCTTTTTTGCTGCGCTCTCAGGGCAGAGTACTATCGCGCTCACTGAGAACAAGATTCACATATTTCACAGAACTGGCCGCGACACTGATAGAGGGACCACGTACAGGCAGAACACCACAGTCAGAGAAGCTCTGTGATATCATCCACAAAGCGTGTGTCGCCAGTGCACCGGCCTTATGTACACCGAGTACTCAGAAACTTCCTAGAGTGTCCTCTTCAGCTGGTTAAATGCTGACGGCTGCTGAAAGGTTGTGACTCCACGCAGGCCGTAGAAATGTACAAGCACGTCCGGGACATAGCGGATCACATTCGGAGATTCTTCGATTCGAAGCACCAGCCCACCTGGAATTGCATCGTCGGCAGATACTTCGGCTCGAAGGTCACCTACGAAAGCAAAAGATATATTTACTTCTCCATCGGCCAGTTATCTGTACTGCTCTGGCGGTGCGCCTGAGGGGGTCCGGACGGTATCCTGATGCACCAGGACCGATGAGTTTGTCCCGCGTAAGCAGCTCGGGATCATCGTCCCTTGGGCGCTCACGTTTCTTGCCCCCCCACGCGATCGTCGTCGTCATCAGCTAATAATCGTCTTCGACTCAAGAAAATCGGGTCCTTCCCCCTTGTCGCTCCGCAAGGCTGTCACTCCCCTACGTGTCACGCTGAAGTGAAAAGTGTCTTGTTTTCCGCCCATGGAGGATGGTACAACAAAAGTCGGGCTGCCTGGAGCGGACTGCTTGCGTGGTTCTCTCGGAACAAGATCCCAGTTGGGCAAAACGGCGCTTCCTACTGCTGGCGGGCGGAACTCACAGGCGGATCACAGTAGAGTCCGGAGCGCCCTTGACCTGCTAAAGCTCGACATACCCTGCGGGCCCCTAGTTCTTAAGCGTTTTGAAGGAGTGGCTTCCCGGAAGGTGCGGCATGAAAGGGAGACCGGGATCTGCGAGAAAGGCAGGAGCGTTCCAGAGAGCCACCAAGCCGGGGTAGACCCACGTGCCACGACGCCGTTGACAAGCTGGCAGACCTTTTCAATGGAAAAAAAGCTACTGTACCCTGCCTCGTTTGCGAGCTCAAAAGACTACCGAATGCCAGGGCACGGTCCGAGAAGGCTCCCATCCTGTCAAGACCACTGGAACCTCAGAAATTGGAAAGGTTTGTGATGAAGAGATGTTCGCTCCTCGGCAAACAAGTCTTCTCACAATGGAAGCTGCGGAACAACAGAGTCGCTGCAGTCACGGCGGAAGCACACAGCATGGCGAGTTCCGCCAGCACCTGTCTGACTCCGAGCTCGAAGACGTGCCCGGGTACGAGGCACTCACTCAAGTAGCTCCCTCCTCCGAGCGAAAGTGTGTCAGGACGTGGTCACTTCAGCTGCATTCGCGGCCCCCTGTTAGGCACGGGGTATGCACACCATTATGCACACCATGTTCTGTGAGCACCTCCCTGTAAGTAATGGATGTCTGGTGTACGCCAGCACAGATGGAGTGTAAAACCCCGACGGTTTTGCTATTTTGGATTCCTACACTCAGCTTCACAACGCTCGATTAGGCTGAAGGCCACCAGTGGCCCGTCTCGCTCCCAGACCGGCGGTGGATGTTGCTTGGAGCCACCTCCAACTACAAGGAGTGTCGCTCAATTGTCTGCCTGGGAGTATGTGGCCGCATAGCGGGGTCACGGCCCGAGCCCCCACACCCTAACAGGAACAGAGCGGAAGTGCTAGTGGCTCAGATTTCCAAGTTCCGCCTTGACTCCACTCATAGAAGTTTTCTTCTGTACCATCCCGAAGGCTTTGATTTGGAACAGTTACGGTGCCTGAGTGACTGGCTTTGCGCCTGCAAAACCCACATCAGGTTGTCACCACTTGGCAGCGACACCGGGATGCGCTCCTTGCAACGCTCCGGAAGACCGTTTTTCCGCAGACTGCAGCAACAATCTAGGAAATCGATTCTGCTTTTTCGACTTCTTGCGATACGGTATCACACTATCTTACTTACTTCGGTCACTGGACGGCCCTGCTTGTTCACATCAATAGACTAGTGTCCATGGAGAGGGGGCCCTGGAGTTGACAATCTTGGCAGCTAGAATTTTTCTCGGCAGTCCGAAAAGGGCAGCGTAGCGGCTTGCGTAGCGCTGATTCCATTTCGAGGGCACTGTCCGTTCTGGCGTCGTCGTCTTCTTTGGAAGTGTTTGCTCGACCCCTTCGCTACCAGTGGGTCACTATACGGGAAAATCCTCAGACAGCGGAATCCCCGCTGAGACTCCGGTGATCTTTTGTCATTCCCTTTAGCCTCTGCCCGTTCACTCGCGCAGAAGTCCGAAAAGACCGGAACTCGGCGAGGTGTGTGGGGCAGCCTGAAACGTTGCTGGCGAGCTCTTCAGAAGCCCGGCATACACCGAGTTTTGTATTCATCTTGCGGTCTCTCCCCTCCGCCATCTAGCGAGGCTAGAGAGGAAACTCGAAAAGTACTGGAGATCCTGCCACACTTCATTCAAGTGAACAGTGACCAACGGGCCCTGTCAGTACTGCCCAGCTATCCAACTGGCAAACAAGTTAATCCGACAATGCCGCACCAACAGGATTAGCTATACTTCACACGAAAGCCGGCTTCCAGCCATGGTGGCAGTCTGCAGCTGGCCAGCCTCCAGACAGCCAGGCACGAAACACAGACCACAAGGATTTGCCAAGGAAGTAAACGCTGAGACGGAAAGAATCTCGTTTCAAGTATACAAGTGCTTGCTGACGAAGTGTACAAGCGATACGCCTTGTAAGACAGTGCTGAGTGATTCCGACAGGCTGAAGCAGATGCAGCGCGTAGAGCAGTCCTCGGACAGAACTTAAAAAAAAAGAAAACCGAGATCTTCCATTCTAAAACAACTGCATTAGAGTTCTCCGTATAGAAGGAACGGCTGACTGCTCTTCCGGAAAAAAAACATCAATTTTGAGCGGATCCTGTACCTGAACACCTGACCCCTCCCGCGACCGTGCGCTGGCAACGATGAGTACTTTGCGTGACTCCTCATTGAAACCACATGGATATCGCTCGCCCACTCCTACCGGGCCAAGTTAATGCTGAAGAAGATTCTGGTATCTGTAATTTGCAGGGAAAGGGAGCACAAGAGATACTGTGTCCGCACCCTCGTCCGTAAGCTTGCAGGCCCCACGCTAACACCCCCCTTCGGCGCTGCCGTGATTTTGCCAACTGGGCTGGTTCTGCTAATTCTTGCGTGCCTGAGAATTATTCTTTATTTTGCGCGGCCCCTCGAGACTCTGGCCTTGTCACAGCGACATCGATGTAGTCGATGTACGTAAGAAGCTGGTCACAGCGGGCGCACACAGGCGTCGCATCGCCTGTTTTGTAGTTGCTCAGCGGTGGCCGATTGTACATTGGGTCCGGCTGCGGCGGTACAGTCTGCAACAGTTGAGGTATTTTGCCCACTGAAAAAGCAACACATACAAGGCGGAAACGCAAGTAAGGGGTCGGGCTGTCTGTTCACCGAGCTGAACTGGTCTCTGCTGAGCCCGGCAAAACACGGTGTTTAACATTCTGCTCGCCGCGTGCTCCTTCGTATTTTGATGCCTGTACCGGCAAAAACCAAGCATTGAGAATCCGACGTTGTACTGAAGTTTCCTTCGCGAGCATACAGACCACGCACACACTCCTAAGAGTTCAAAGGATTCACTGTTACACGGCACGTTGCCTTGGTTGGCTGCGAATCATCGGGGGCTGCTTACCGTTCTCGCCACAACAAGGGCACGTCGACATTCGGTAGATGCCAATGCCAAGGCATCTTGCAAGCGCTATATCTCGGACAGTCATGTGACACTGCGGACACCACGGTTGATTCGCACGGCGAGTTGCTCCGCACAAACTGCAGTAATGAGGGTAGATGTACCATGCTGCAGAACAAAATAACACGGCAAAATAGCGCTGCGGCCTCAATGCACTGCCGCTCTACAGGACTTCCTTCCCAACGAACAGTTACAACCCCCTAGCCGTACACAATGTTTCTTTCGTGAACCAAGAAAAAGCAGACCGCTCGGACATACTCAAGCTTCACTGCCGCCGCGACACTAGCGGCACATTCGCCCGTGGGCGCTTGCGCTACCACGGCAGTGTCCCCAAGCCGCGGAACTACGCCACACCTGACGACCACGCTCACAGGCCGCCATTACAAGCTGGAGCTTTCGTATTGGCTTGTCGTCAAACGCGAGAGGTTGAAGCACTGAGCGAGCGGGCAAACTTACAGAAAACATACGAAGAATCCGGAGAAATTTCACGGAAAAAAACTAAGAGACACAGATAACTCAAATTACAAAAAGTGTCCCCGGTTCCAACCCGCCCCCCTTCTGACGCCCTCGGTAACCCGCACAACAACTAATTCACACAGAAGGCGGTGAACTGCTTCACGGGCTCGCCACCCGTGGAGGGCGGCTGTTGACTTGGATGGCTGCCAGCCCCCTCCCCCCGCGAGGGGTAGAAATGTTTGTCTGAACCTTTTTCGAGCTGCTGCGACCCACGGAGACGGTCGCCCGCGTGGAGCAACGGGACAACCCAGTACAACGTGAAGCGACGAGGAGCTGTTCCGCACCACGCATGGAGGCAGCAGAGACGATTCCGCGGTCGTGGATACGCAGTGAAGTCTCACCTGCTGCAGGGTCAAACTGCGGCCGGATGAATGGAATCTCAGATGTAAGCCGTCCTCTGTGGTTGAAGCACAGGTGCAACGATACACAACAGCAGCATTGGTGAGTTGCCCTGGGCACCGAAGCAGCACGTACGTCTTACACCTGTGCACCACGGACACAGAAGGAACGTCAACCAATCTACTCTGCGGAGAGTGGTGTCTGATGTTCACGTTGAAGGCTTTATCGTTCCTTTTCCCGTAGTGTCCACCGACACTGGTTGATAACTGATGCATAGAGATTTGAACCGAGCCCATGAGTGTAGGCTAACTTCGCACCGTCAACGCATGAATGTCATAGTAGTCCAAGGACCGAGCCGTGACGGTCGGTGATCGCTGTCACCCGCGTCCTCACCTATATATTTCTTTGAGCTGGCCTTCATCTTGACGTCTTATTGAGAGTAGCTCTCGGAACTGAAAGCTGCAAGCACTGCACCTCTGGGCCGTCTCCGACCGTACCCGAAGACACGTCGGGCACCGTCCTCTTGCGAAGATGGAATCTGAAGAAGTGCACAGAAAAGGCGCTCATACGCCTGCTGGTCGTGTAGTCTTCAACCTGCGGTTCTAACTGCTCCGGGCTACGACAGATACGATGTAAATCCGCACATGAGGATCTGACACCCAACAGGGAGACTCGCGGTTTCCTAACTCCGGTGATTGCACACTGACACCGACCGGACAACCATGCTTGCTGCCACGTGACCGCACTTCCGGTGTAGGTGTGCTACTCGCGCAGCACTGAAGAAAGCAACCGGAACCAGGCCTGCGCAACAGTGAGGGTAGACACCACGTGTGCTACACATGTGTAACACGAGAGCACACTCGCCTGACGCGCACGCACGCCGCAGCGCTTGAGTACGACGCTCAAGGAGTCAACCACGCGCAAACCACACTTTAGAACAGACCGTTTTCTGGCTCCTGGTGCGATCTGCGAGAGATGAATGAAAGAGTAGTCCTCAGGGGTGGATCCCCTGGAACAAGCAAACCAGCTCCGGACGGGATATCTGCCGCAGGTATCTATCCATCTGTAACGCGTCAGATGCTCGGCGACGGGCAGACATGCACACGGGGAAAAGCAAACATAGGAAAGCACGTGTATCGGAGAGCAAACCCAGACTGCGCCACACCTTCAGTAAGCACAGGACGTGAAGAGTGGTGAAGCTACTGCCAGGACATCTGGGTGCACCGCGATCTCTGGGTAGCCAGCTTACCAAGTAGCCCATCATCCTCCAGAAGCTGCACCTCCTCGTATGGACCGAGAGACTGGCCGTCAACGAGCAGCTGAGGAGTTACCACTGAGAAAAAAAAGAGCCCACGACAGTATCATACCTACGCGTAGCAGAGACTCAGTGAAAGCTGAGCAGGATGTCCGATGTATTTCGGCGTAGAGTCTACCCTAGGATATAAAGACGTAAGGAGATACGGTTGGCTCCACGAATGCCAGCCTTCAATAAACCCACCAGTACACCAACGAGCTCCGGGATCGGCTCTCGCACCAGCCCCTGGGGACGGGTCCGGACAACGCCTTGGCTGGTTCCGATACTCCAGAAACAGTAGCCAAGTGTTTGGAAAGATGACACCCCAGCACGGCGGTGCCGCCTGTCACTATGCCAGCTTGGCTCCGAAAGGAAGCACACGTAAGTACGTAAATCCACCACTTCTCTTAGTACATCTGCCCTAATGCATGACCGGTCTAGTCGACCTGTCTGACAGAATCTCTAGCGGTTCCGCTCCATAAAAGCCTCCGAGGCGGACGATAGCACAGTTGAAAAGTAAGAACGTAGTGCAGACAGGCGCAAAATTCTACGGTGTCTCCAGCTGGGTGAATCCCGTGCTCGTGGAACAAGGAACTCAGGTGTCTTCCGCATCACCGCGGCACGGCGCGGCTAAATCTTCTCACATAGGGCACACTGCTAGTGCTATCTAAGGAGAGACGCACCGTACAACCTCCTGCAGCTGTTGCACCAGAAACTCGAGACCACAGCTATACTGGTTGCGGTATTTCCTCGTCGCCATGCTATTGCCAAGCCGATCCTGTCAGATCATCTTGCCGTCCAGTATTGCGTGACAATTCTGCGACCTACGCGTGCATCCGACCTGAAGCTCAAGCTAGCCAATCTTTCTGCTACTGGAAGCACGCTATTCTTAGCATCCTCTGCACCTGTCTACTACGTACTGCACAAATCTCCACGCGTGGAACCGTCAACGACGACGCGATGCCTCACCTCCGCGATGGTGTGTGTGGGGTCCGCTGCGGAGAATCTTCTGTCGCTTCCAGCGTTTCAGCAGACGCATGTCGGGAGACCTGCAGCCTGGAGAAACCGAAGCGGTACATCCGGACAGACACGACAACAAAGCATCTCTCAGACAACGCGACAGTATCACACTGGGGTAAAGGTCTTCCCGGCTGGCGTTCAGATAACCACATTCACCGCTCAGTAGAGACCAAGGACGGAATGCTGGCTTCCCGTCGCATCTACGTAGCTTGGTTCCTGGGCAAAGAACTAGCCTACGGTGAGCAAACCGAGGACAACGTCCTGCTACCACGTCATAAGAGGGCGGACGTTGAAGAGTCCTCTCTACTAAATTCTTCAAGGGATGGACGACAATCGTTTCCACGGAAGAGATCAACCATCCACGTTCGGCCGTCCTCCGAAAGGCAACACCTGCTACGTGTACCGTGCGTCCCCGACCTCAGCGAGTTGAGGAAGAAGAGCTATCCGCGTGTTCCTCCTTCACTAAGCACAGGCAGGCTCACTTGTAGCGTCGGTGTTCACGTCGATCACGTAGTATATGACGCTCTTGCAGTTGAGCAAATTGAGCAGACGGTAACAGTTGAACATAGTCCTTCGACGAATGGAGCTCGAGGAGACAATGGTGATGATCTATAAGAAAGCACAAGTAAGACGGATGAATAAAGGCCACGAACGGGCACTGGCTTCTGGCAGAGAGTCTGTGTGTCTCGTCCGTGCAGATACACTGCGAAAGAACGTAAGTATCAAAAGCAGCAGGACTGCTTAGTGGTGACTCTAAACAGGCTTCTAAAAGATCAACTCGGGGTTTCGGGAAGATAGAGCGCTTTTGAGAGAAAGACTAAGCCGTAGTAGAACAGGTGCTCTTTTATGCCGCGCAAGAGACGACGCCACACAGAGCTTACGGTGAAGAAAAAGGACCTGGCACGGAACTCACGTCTGATAACAAACCCGAGGAAGCACGCATGAGGTCCATCCATCACACACGGTATGCTTCTACGGTCGACGTCACCTGGACCGACAACAAACTCACCCTTGGGTAACAAAGACTACGGGGGGGCTCTGAAGAAGGGAGTAGCAGACAGTGATTGCTATGGCAGCACACAGAAAAGAAGAATACGCAACCTGGGCTGCTGATAACGTTGCAACGTGACCTCGACGCGTTCTGCGTCCGTCCGACAGGAAGACACCAAGGCCAACAAGAGGGACACGCGCAGCACGACACCCCCGAAAGTCTGCTAGCTGAAGGGAATACACACCGAAGTACGCCCTGCTTCGCTCTTCACGATGGTAGGGCGTCGCAGTTTGCATGAGTAACCCGAAGGCTGTACAGGACTACTGCCACACCGCTGACCGAGTGATCGTAGTCCCCACGGCCGCATTCACGAGGAGAGACCTCCGAACTCTAGGTTGGGGAAGTGAGGTGTGAGTAGGTGTGTGTGTGTGTGTGTGTAAGCCACCGTGCCTGGCACACACACAAGTGTTTGCTGCCTGTATGGACGATCCTTTGTGACTGTGCCTACCCATACCCGCACAAGGTACCACAGGTACTCGTGATGAAGCCTCTCTCTTATAGCTCTCAGAGAAGACTGTCTAACCCCCCCTCCGACAGTGGACGATGGCTTGAGCGGACGAGCACTGTCTAATTGGGTTCTGAAGCCGGTTGTAGCGGAGCGTAAAAGAAATGTTGTATCCGAGAAAGTTCCGATGAACATTCACCTTTCATGACAATGAGCAAGTGCACGGAGCCCTCCGTGCGGGAAAGCCATACGTGAATGGGTCCGCGTGCGTCGACGCGCAATCTGTCAGCGAGGGGAAGTCTAGGTCTCAAGTCTTTTACCGGTTACTACGTCGCTTGAACAAGAGTTACCTCAGCTGCAGGCCTTCCGATGTAGAAAAACCTTTCAGGAAGAAGGCGCGGTGCCTCGGGAAAAGACACGCCAGACTGTGCAAGAGCAGTAACCGCGGCAGCCCGATCTTTCTCGAGTCTCTCCTCTTCAAGATCACGCTTGGATGCGCTGCTGAAGCCCAAGCTCTTTTTGATCATACCTACAAAAGTCGATCTCTTCTTTAGTGAAGGAGACTCCTGAGCCAGAGTTTTAATGCCGAACCAGAAATTTGTTTCCTGAAGAAGTATCAGTGGCCTTAGCTGGCTCGAAACCTTGTATATCAGCTGTCGCTCTCTTCTCTCCCTTTCCTTTTGACGTCGCTCTGCTTCCATCTGCTTCTTGTCTTCCTCCACTAGTTCTATGTAGTGTATGGTGCTTTTACTCCTTTCCATTGCTGTTTCTTGTCTCTCGCCTTGGCCGGCACGAAGGGAACCCTCCCTGACGTGTCCTGTGACACCTTGGCTCTCTTTCCCAGTCTCTGCGTCCTTTACCGGTGACCCTTTCCTTCTACCCTCCTTCGCCTTTGTTTCGTGCTCCTCCTCGGATTCATCCTCCGGCTTACAAACTTCTCCAAAGAGTAAAGCGCGGGCCTTCTTGCTTTGCTTGCGCAGAAGAGCACGCTGTTGCTTCAACAAAGCTTTGACCTCCGGCTTGGCTGCCCGATCGATCTCCTCTCCTGAGTCACTGTCTCGATCGTACAACCACCTCTCCCTCTTCCGCAGCTCCATCAGAATGTCCGTGTCCTCTTTTTGCACGCCGTCTCCTTCTTTTCCGGAGCCTTCTGCTCGTTCTTTCGTAGGAGTTTCTCCGTCTACTTCCAGTGGCCCGTCCACAAGGGAGAAGTCATCCTGCATTTTCTTAGTCAGTTCCTTGAGATCTTCCGTTGAACCCATCTGGGCAACAGAGTCTTCACCATCACTATGTACCAAGGAATCACTTTCTTCCGAGATGTCGCTCCTCAAGACATCTCCGCCTTCGACGGGGTGTTCCTGTAAACCCGCTGAGATATCCTCAGCTTCCATCCACCGCTGTTCCATTTTCCTGAGGTATTTCCTTTCTCTTTTAGCGGCTCTCTTCTCACTCTGGGCAGCTACCCGCCGCTCCTCTTCTTCATCCCATTGATCATTGTCACGATACACGCCATCATAGAGCCGCAGTAGACTCCGATATTCCTGTCTCTCGTCTTCCTGTGCAAGTTTCTTCTTCTTGCGCATTCTCTCCCTTTTCTTTAGCTTCCTAGATCTCATCTCTCTCGTGTGGGCACGTATGAGTCTGTCATAGTACGCTGGTTCCCTCGTCGCCCAACCACCACCCCCTCTTCTTCCCCACCCTTTGCTACCTGCATCAGTCACAAAGGATGCCGTCGAGCCCCGGGCACCAGGACTCGAAGTATAAGAAGAGCCGCCGAAGGCATCATCCTCGTAGTACTCACCTCGACAACTGGCGTCGGCGTGTGACACTTCGTGGCTAGCGAACGAAGACAATGAACCGCGTTCCTCACCAGAATGTGTTTCAAATGAGGCGCTTGAAATCAGACTCGAGGAAATTGTCTCGAGTGAAGAAGTATGCAACGGCCCCCACAGCATACGACCTGTTTCTTGCAGGGCACGCGTAACAGCTTTCCCAACTTGTCTGAACAGATTCCGGTGATGCGGTTTGCGAACTGGGAGACTTTCATGAGGACCGTCATCTACTATCTCATCGATCTCGCTCGAGTTGTCAAGCCATTCGTTCAACAAAACGATGTCATGCTCATCTCGCTTCGCGAGCAGTTTCTCTCGAAGGACCTGCTCTCTATCTACATCATCCCCCTTTTCCTCTCTCTCCCAGTCTTCCAAAAGCGAGCCCTCTCGTTCTTCCTTTTCGAGAAGTTCCCATACCTTCTCATCGATTTCTCGACAGGTGATCCAAGCCGCGGTCCGTATACCAGCCTGAATCATCGCAATAAACTCCCGCGTCCGAGGTTTCGAATCACTCGGATCCATACCTACATCAACGTCCTCTTTCTCCATCTGCTGTCTCTCTGACTCGGCCATCAGCATCTTCCGTGCCAAGGCCTCATTTGCAACCACGTCCGCCATCGCCAGTCTGTCCTTGTGGATCGCGGCATATTTACCCATCAGCTTCTTGGCATCTTCGTGCGTCACTTCGGAGAACTTCTCTTGCTGTACAAGCAGGTCTAGTCGAGCAAGCAACAGAGCTTCCAAGAGCCGATGAGCAACAGGATACTCAGAGGTGACAGTCGGCACTTTGTCTCTACGCCGGTTTCTCCTGCGCTCTTGTCGTTCTTTCCGCAACTGCTCCTGCTGCGGTGACCGAACCTTTTGTTTTTTTCTCTCCGAACCCCGGAAACGTCCTCTGGTGAATGACCTTGACAAAGTTCTACGGGACCTACGAGGAGACCAAGACATGCCTCTCTTAGAGCCCTTGCGTGAGGTGACCTCCGGAACTGACGATGACAGATCCAAGAAGGGTAAACGGAGATGGTGCTCGCCAAGACCAGTCTTTGCTCTCACGGCTTGCTCGCGCCGCGTAGAGAAAGTTGACAATAGCCTTTTTGATGACTTCCGTGGGACCTTCTCGTGTCCCCAATCGTAATACGACAGCATCCTGACACTCCGCGCTCTCTGCTGCTTTGAGAAAGAAGGAGGAATTTCCACGCGGTCATCTGTTGAGGTCCTTTTCTGCACAGATCCAGAAGGAGCTTCTGCAAGTGTCGAGTTCCGGTCAGAACCAGGAGGCCCCCCCAACACATCAGACAAGGCAGTGTCCAAGCCAGGACGAGGCCGATCTGTTGATCTGCGCTTCGGGCTGTCCTCTCTGGATTGTAGTTCTTCCAAAAACTGCAGTTTCTTTGTGTGAAGTTCATGTGGTGCAACCTTTACCGATGTTGCCACATCTTCCTTTGATGACTGCCTCTCTTCGGTCCCCTCTTTAACTGCATCAGGCCTACCGACTTCTGTCTTCATCTCTTTCCGTTCTCCGAGGAGGGCACCCTCATTCATTGTCTCCTCACCCGAGTTACTCGGTTTTACGTCAAGAAACGACTCCTTCCCCAGTCCCTGTACTTCTTCACCGTCTTCAATAGGAGTCAACGCTTTCTCTTCAGCTACCTTAACAGGGTCTGCAGTCGTCGTTTCCACTTCCTGTACATGGCCAGCGGGCTGGGCTATGCTACCTCGATGCTTCGACTCCCGTTTGATACTAATTTCACCCTCCCCACTGCTGCTAGTCTCCTCAAACTCATCTGCTGTAGTCTCATCTGGCGTCGAGCTATCTAGAGGCACGGGTTCCTCGAGAAAGGTCGCCCCGCGAGGCGAGGGAGGAGGTTCCTGGAAGCGAAACCACACACGGCAGGACAGTCAGTGCCGTCTCGGCAGAACGACTCATACAGTTCAACCTGACTGAGAAAGAAGAGCCAACCGGGGAGAGGTGCCAGGTATTCAGAGCAACATGGAGGTGGACGGTCACGGGCACACTGATACCGGCCGGCAGACAACAAGTAACAAACTTGTATCTGCTCGCTTTTCACATTCGCGCACCTTCGTACTAAAGACAGGTGGAAAAGCGGGGGAGACTAAATGAGTGTGGAGGCTACCAATGTTCTGCATGGAAAACAAGTCTAGCAGAGCAAGGACCACGGACAGAGTCATTACTACGGGATAGCGGGATACCCGGGCAGTACCGAAAGTCGGCTGCCAATTGTGTTCTACCAGCGAAGATGCCTCCAGCTCAGAAACAGAAGCGAAGGGAGTTCAGTATCAGGAACCGAAAATACACCGAAGGTTAGCCATCAAAAGTTCCTAGACTGGCTCTTTCTTTGGAGATAGACTCATGCCATCACACCTATGGGCCGGCCCACGATTATCTCTGGAAAAATATACGGGGTATGGTCGCACTCAGAGGTTGTCTCCATCCCTTGGTGCGTTGCTTGTCTCCTTCCTCTCTCCCGGGCCTTCCCCGCCCCATGCTTGCCCAGGCTCGCTCACCTCGCTTTTTGGCAAGCCGATACGCTTGGAGGTTGAGCAGTGATACATCTTACGGCCGCGAATTTCCTTTATCTTAGAAGATTTGAATTCAGGTGGACCAAGCAGCCTTGTGCCTCTTTTCTCCCGCTTATAGTCCACGCTGAAAACCGGACCTGGAGGCCTCATCACATCCTTCACTTCAACTCTACGCAGTCGCTCGGCCTCTTTTATCGCTTCCTCATACCTGTCATCTGCATCCGCCCCTTCCGACGTGAGCCACGTTGTGGTCGGCCCACCTAGTTTGGATGACGCAAGCGGAATCTTTTTCCCAGTCACATTTCTCCTGCCTCCATCGCCTGCCACTGCATCTCGCCACCGTCTTAAGACTCCCTGGTCTCCTCTATGAGGGTCATCTGCCCCCTTGAGACCATGTGTCAATTTCCTCACCCAGCCCACATTCTCCATTCGACCGAAGATAGATCGTCCTTGAACAGATTCCATGGAAGCAGAGGAAGAAGAAACTCTCCTGAACGATTTGCCGGTTTGGAGCACGGTCGCCGCTCCTTTAGGCTTATCGGAAAGCTGCTGCTGGCGGGACCAAGAGAGAGAGAAAGACGGTGAGTACGCGGTGGAAAGAGTCGGGGCCTTGCTTAGCCGGGACAGAGGTGAAGAGGTGAGATTTTTCTGATTTCTCGGACTCCCTCCCGCTGTCAGCACGCTTCCGTTAGCAGCTCCCTGTGAAAAAGGCTGCCCTTTTTTCGCTGAATTTACGCCCTTCTGAGCTTCTTCTGACTGTGGCGTACCCTTCCGGTGACACCGGGGTGCGCTTGAGAAACGGACGCTCGATGAACGTTTCGCCTTTAGAGCTGGAGGATTCGAAGTTGTGGGGTTTCTCCTCTCTGACGACCACCTGGAAAGTCCCCGATGGTCAGGAGACAGAGCGCGTAGTCGGTTAGACTTTTCCTTCTCCCTTCGTATAGCCGATCTCCCTCTAGTCTGCGTCTCTCCGGCGAGGCCATCTCCCCGTCCCTCCCTTGTGCCATTGTCCTTGAAGACTGCGGTCTTCTCCAGACCAGCCTTCTTAGTGCTTGCCCCCCTAAAGAAATTCCGAGCAGTCCTAAGTGCAAGCCCGTGCGCGTCTTCAGATTCACCATTGCGGATCTGATCGCGCGAGGCGCTCCAGCGTGAACTAGGTGCCCGACCCCGGCTGCGCAAACTGAGAAGGGTTCTTCGTGCGTCTATCACATGAACACTCGCGCCACGTGGATCTCCCCGCCCCCTATCAGCCCCTGATGCGTAGGTCAGAACCTTGTTCTCCCCTTCCCCATTCCCATGAAAATGTCTGCCTACCGGGCTGGCTTCTCTCACTAGCATCCTATGCCGTGTGTGATGCGGCGACCTTCCTCGGCTTGGTGTTACATCCGTCCCGCGGTGTCCGTCCTCTTCGCTCATCGACCGCCGACTATCTGGAGTAGCTGCACCCGCCCCTGGGCTTCGTGGAAGTGCGTCTTCTATCGCTTCCCCAGCCAGAGACACGGGAAACAGGGAAGCCTTCTGCTGGATTCGACCCGAACCAGCAGCAGCCCGGTGAGCAGATAAAGATGGGCTTAACGAGCGGGGTGAGCAAATCGGAGTATTCAGCGGCGCTACGGCGGGCGAACTTCCGACATCAACCCTGTGATTCGAAGAGACGACGGCTGACAACGGAGGAGGAGCCGCGTGAACAGCGCGCGACACGAAGGCACGGGCAATGGGAGGTCGACGTTCAAAGTCAACCTGCAACGCTGAAGAAGACGGGGAGGATAGCGACCGAAAAGACAAGGGTTCTTCATCAGAGCGCGCCCACTGCACGGGGTAAGGGACGCCACCGAAAGGCACTGCAAGAGGAGGACGAACGCCAGTCTTCGGCGTATTTCCGCATGTTGCGTTGCTTGGCTTTTGCGAGAAGGGGGAACACTCCTGTGTACTCCCTCCCGCAGGCGACACCCTTCCGCCACGCCTGTGTCGCCGCTTCACGAAAGAATACACACTCGGAAGCAAAATATCAGTATCTTCCAATACGAGACATGTTTCAAAGAGAGGTCTTCTCAAAGGAGAAGTCCGTGAACAAGGTGGGTGCCTCTCCACCATCTTCCGTTCTCCGAGGAAACTGAGTGCCGCGGCGCGTCGTCTGAAAGCCGGAAACTTTCGGACACGGCTACCACCGCGGCGGCAACGCTGCGGTCGTCGCTACCGGGAAAGAACCTCAGGCCCTGCGTGAGCATGGAGTCACGGAGTGCACTTCTCTTTGGGTCACTCGTGAAGGGACACATGTAGAAACGGGTAGACAACACTCAGGTTGGTCATCGTGTCAGCTGGGCAGCCTCAGGCTGTAAGGTGTTGAGCTAATGCAGAGGGTCGCAGTACACTTGTATGCCTCAGGAGCTTGCCTCGAATGCGACCGCGGAGACGATGAAGCCGTCGCACGGAGCCCACGCAGAAAAACTCGAGGCCAAAGACGACAGCATCGCCATGTGAAACCTGCAACTGCCGACCGCGTGTTTCGGGCAGGGATGCCTTGGTCACGGGCAGCTGCAATAATCGCCCCCCGTGACGCAGAATAACTGAGGCGCGTTGTCGTGAAAGGAGAGAGCGCCGAAGGCTGCTGACAGGTGCGAGACACCTTCGTCACTCAGCGATTCAGATGCAAGAGCCTTACGATCCTGAAGGCCTTTCGTCGCTGTGACCTCTGGTCTTTTTGTGTAAGGAGCGAGGTATCGGCGGCCAGGCCTCCGTGGCGCATCGAAGTCAACCAGCGACACAGTTAACAGAGTATTCCGAGAGTCAGGAGTTACGACAGGATCGTAGGTCAATACACCTGGGTGACGACGACAGTTGGGTCGGGTTGCACAAAGCCACCGAGGAAAGAGCAGATTCACGAGATCAAAAGGCTGGAGCCGTTCCGGCCCCGGAAACTAGAACCCACCCAGGTGCAGTCTCTCAGGTCTGCTCTAAAGAAGGACGCCACGCCGAAGCTACCCGTGAAAACCGTCTACCACCTGTAGGGCCGTTGCCTCCCCTCGTTCCGCAAGAAAACGACGCAGGGCAGTCGGTTTCGGTCCACGAGAGGAAAGCAGAGATACCCTTGTTGGAAGGCCCATGGCGGTGTGCTCACATTCAAAAGCAAAGTGCCGCGGGAACAGGAATTACCGAGAAAAGAGAGAACACACGGGTGAGGCGTGAACGAAGGCGAGCAAGCAAACTGCATGAGGGCGCGAGCAGGGGAACAAGACGATGCAACCGTTGTGTATCGGGGCTGACGGTGCTATGCCGAGGGCCGCCAGCCGGCGGAGGATCGGTTCAAGCTTAGGTAAAGCGCGAATGCCCGGTCCGTCTGTTGACAGAACAGTCTTTGTTGTACCTTTTATGTGTTTTTGATATGGCTTGGCGTCTCAGACGGATTCACTACAACGCGGAACATGTCACGTCTCCCTGTCTCGCGGATCCCGCGGAACTGTCGTCGCCGTCGCACGTGCAGCTCATTGCCGGTTGTATGCCCAAGCTCAGGCTCTGCCCTTACTGCGAAACGTACACACTTCTGCCGCAGCAGGCATGATCAGGTCGGTTGGTCCTGGGAGTGAATCAAGTAGCTTGCCCCTCCCCGCGGCGCCCTTGGGAAGAAATCGGCAGCCGGAATTGGCAGGTAGCCCGGCGTGTAGGGTAGCGGCCAGGGACTCCACTCGTTGTTGACCTCTAACGGGCGAGCAGTCCTTGCGCGCTTGTGTGCGCAAGGACTTGTCAAGCTTCTGCGTAGCAACACAGCTCTTCGGTCGTGGTACAAGTGGAGATCAGGTATCCGGGCCCGGCTCACGCTAGCCACAATCGACCGCCCACGTGATGTGCTTGGCTTCTGCGGCCGACGGGGCGCCTGTTTGAACTGGTACCGGTGAACGGCGAGCTGTTTGAATGAGCTGACTTCTATGGCTCTCCTATCTGCACGAGTGAATGCTCGTTTACAGTCCGCCAATCGCCTTTGTTCTGTGACGACTTCCTGACGGGCGCGCGCTTCACAGAAGCTAGTTTTTTCCTGTACGGGACGCCTATTTACCCGGGAGATGAGCTCAACACCCGCTGGGTGTCGGTGACGTTTGATGGTCTCTCCAGGCTGCCTTCTTCCGTGTGTATCTGGGGTAATGTGAGGACAAGTGCTAACTGTCGCTCCCGTTGTGACATGGCGGGGGGAACGGCCGCGGCTGTGGCATCTGTGCTTGCAGCACCGGCGGCCGCCGGTCGCGGTCCGTCTACTTGCTGCCGGTGCTGTCGCCCCTTGCTGCTCTGGTAGCTGGAACTCAGTAACAGCGAAGGAAAATTCTGAGGGTTGGAGCAAGGGAGATTGCGGGCCTGGCCGGTCCTGCCGTGGGCGTGCCCGGTGAAGATGTTCTCGAGAGCATCCACAATGGCCACGAGTGCTTGCGAAGCTGACCCTGATTCCCTCCTAATGCTGAGGGGGCGCATACCACACTTGTGCTGTTCGGCCTCTGACTGCCTTCAGATACTGGTCCCCGGTCCTGGGTCACTGCTCTCGCGTAAGACAACACAGGCCCGCACGAAGAAACCCGTAACACACTTGAGCACGAATCTCCGCAAAACGACGCTGCATCGCTCCTACAGTAACGTTTTGGCGCTGGATATGGGCCTGTCGCGAGCTGAAAAACAGTCACCTCCAGCTCACTTCGCCGACGAGTTCATCGGTCTCAGGCAGTGCATAGCTACAACATGGGCAGCTGTTTTGCAGTGTCCAGTGCAGCACGTGGTGGGATGTAAAGAGTTTGACGTCCTCAACCGTGACCGTACCTCCTGAATTCCCAAAGCGGGCAAACCGGGAGTGCGCCGAATCGTCCTGTGAGCTCCGAGCAGAAGCGCCCTACAGTGTTTGCCCCCCCCCTGCTCGTTGTTACGGCGGGCCACTGCTCAAGAGCGCCGCTTTCTTGGTCGGTTCCAGGACCATATCCCTGGCTGAACATAGCCGCCTTTGTTTCTAAACTGCACAAGTGCCTAGGCCTTCGGCGGTGAAGGTAACTTCAATCAGCGCTCAGGCTGGCCCGCCCGGCCCCCTCTTCGGGGGAAGTGAAGCCCGCCAACCGACCGGTGAAAGCACCGGTGCCGGCTGGCCAGTTCTTGCGCAGCGGCATAGCCGATCAAACGCAAGCGACTCTCGCTACGCGTGCTCTGAGTACGGACCACGTGTTTGCGTTTGACTGGAAAGAACAACTGTCCTACCGTGGTCCACAAAGCACGTCTCCTCGATTTCGCTGGGACCGCAGGTCGCGGAGCGCTGCCAGCTTGCAGCGCCTGGCGTCAGGGGCGCACAAGCTTCTCCGCGGAAAACTGGAGGCCGCAAACTAGAGGCCGCGAACCTGCGTTCCATGAAGAGCTTGAAGAGCGGAACTGACTGCCGGACCAGCAAAGGTCTCCCGTGTGATGATGGGGGGAGTGCACTTGTCTGATGGGGTTTTCTCCCGTCAGGACACACGCTGTCGCGTCTCCCATTCAGGTGCTACAGCCGTCATGCCTTCCCCGCCGCTGTCGCAAGTGCTTTCTTGCGAAGAGCACATGCGAACTCCACACTCGTTCCCTCCCCCCGAGATAGACAGCAACAGGATACGCCCCCCACCCAATGCTGGCGGGTGTGTGCGCGTAGTGCCCCCCCTCTCTTCTGCCAAAGCCGCGGCCGGCAAGTGGAGTGCAAACCAAGTGTTTTCCCGAGTGTTGCACTGCTCCGAGGCAGAAAGGATATCGGGAACTGCCTTTCTTTTTCTAGAATCTCTCCTCGGGTGTTCTTTCTTCGGAACCGATGTGCGCACCCCAGCTGTCTTGAACGGTTCAGAAGATGGACGCTCGGGTGGCAGAGCTCCTGAAACGGACGATGGACTGAGCAAGAGGTGGACGGGCCACCGCCGGGGCTGCCCGGGCGGCTTGAGGTACCAGGGCGCTCCAAGTAGTGCTATGCACACGTCTCCATTCATTAACGCTAACTCGCTTTCTCCGAGGACCAGGCATGGGCTGCACGAGAAATGCAGTAGATTTTTTGTGAGTCTGTCTACTCACGTAGTGCAGCGCGGTGCTTCCAGTAATGAGCAACAGCAGCCGCCCATCGTGACCACCGAGGATTCTGCAAACCGCCGCTCGCCGTGCGCTTTGCGCGTGATTGCTCGGAAATTCTGCGTGTCGGTATAAGGATTCTCTGGGTTGCGCATTCGTCTTCTCTTTTTTTTTTCTCCCACCTCTCCTTCGTCTCATTTCCCCTGCATTTTCTCGTGCTCACCCTCTGGGCATCGAACCGGAGCTATTGCTCGGTTCTCCAGGCTGCAACTAGCTCTTCGAGTTGTTGGTATTCGCGTCTCTTTGAGGCCGCGAGTGATCAATACGACAGCCTAGTCTTTGCAGACAGGCCTTCATTTTCCCTTTCCGTTTAATTGTCCGTTCATTCGTCGTGTTCTCTTGTTTGTTAACGGTGGTGCGGCTTAATTTGTAGTCAGGCTTCGCAACTGTGCTGCTACCTGGTCCTCGCCGTTCACCGCAACTTTGTCATTCTTCCGAACGGGGAATTGCAGCACGGGGGTTTGTTGTCGGCGGACTTGGGGATCCGGCCTCGTAGCGGGTCCTCCGTCTGGTGTGTTTTTTCTTTCACCGTGACTCTGTTTCTTCAGAGTGCGTTTTTTTCTGTTGTTTTTTCACCGAAGTGAGTGCTGGCTCGCATCAGCTCGGTATGCTAGACGGCCTCTCCGTTCCTTGTGGTTTGAGATGTTGTTCTCCTCAACTCTCGGAGTGACCCTCTTTATAGCCACGGTGGTTTCCGAGTTGGCGCGATATGGTACACAGTGATCTGTCGGCTAGATGTATTCCGTATTCATATTGCGACGGATCTGTTCCTCGCCTGAGTATTTTGTGCTGGTGTCGTCGGGGTTCTCAGAGCAGATCTAAATATAGGTATACTTGCGTCCGTTACGGCCCTGCATCGGGCTGCGCACCTTCCTGCTCTTCCGTAGTCACGGTGGTAGAGCACTAGGATTTGCAGAGTTTGGAATCAGCGTCAACCTTTCGTTCACTCTCGAGTGTGCGCCGCTCTTGGCTTCGGATTGGAACACCCAAACCCTTTGTTTCTTCTTCCCTGGCTCCTCTGCCTCAAGCCTAGGATAGCGTGTTGCAGTCGTACCCTTGGGTCGTTGGCAGGCAACTTAGAGAGAGACGACTGTTCAAAGCCAACCTCTCTGTCAAGCAAGCGACGTGACTGGCAGCAGTGCATTCCGGCTTGTCACAATTCCGAAGATAACTGCCCCGGACGTTTCTTTAACTTGATGACATCAAGGGGAGGAGAGTGGTCATTGGATAACTGACGGCAATTTTGGACAAGGGAAAGAAGCAAGGACGTTTCGGAGCGACGTTTTCTTCGTTTGAAAAATCGAGCACCGGAGACGGAAGTCGGCTCCAGTTTCTCTCCCGAGGCCATTTTCTGAGACTAGCCTGATTCGTAGAGGGCTGTTTGCCTCTAGGCCATGTGAGCAACGGAATCCTTCTAGACCACCCACATATTTCTCGTGCTGGTGCTAAGGATACGACAGAGTTCTTTGGCTCGTCACTTCAAGGACGCGGGAGGGGATTCGAGGAGAACCTGTGGACTCAAACAAGCACCCGCATTGGAGCAGCTTGTCCTTGATCGTGTGTCGGGTGGTGACAGGGAAGTGGCAGCTTTTCGACTGCCAGTCAACAGGGATAGTCACCGCCTGGCCGGGTGTTCAAAGGAGGAGGGGGCTGCAGTGGAGCAGCTGTTGGTGTTCTCACCGGAGGGAGAGACACTGGCGTCCGAGGTCTCAGTGGGTGAGCGTTCGTGTGGGGCTTCGATGTCGTTGAGAGGGGGCGGCATCGAAGAGACACAATCAGACCACGTGACTGAGGCCTTTTCGCAGCAGCGCGTGAACGAGGGCGCCGCTCAGGAGGTTGGGAACAGTGGGAGGGATACTGAACTGGAGAACTTATTGGTTTTGTCCTCATCCCTCCAGCACATCGAGACGTCTGAGAACGGCATCACCATTGTGGGTTTCGGGGATCTACCGGAGAGCGCTTTCCCTACAAGAGTTGTCTCTCCTATTACCGCGTCCGGGACCTTGGGAATTGATTTACAGGACACGTCACTAGCGTCCCAGGAGACTCCCCGGAGGGTTTTGTCGCCGCCGTCGGCAGCGTCGTCCGTCCCTGCGGATTTGCCCGGAAACACCGAGGCCGAGAAGTTCACGTTTTTTGATTTTTCAGGAGAATCCGACAGCAACAGGGCAGCCGACAGCACTTTCTATTCTGAAGACTGCACCGGATCCTTTTTTCTCGGAAGTGGTAAGCAGACAGGCATCTGCCCTTCGCTGCAACAGCAGCAGAGGAAGCCGGAGAAGGTGATGGCGTTGTCATCTTCTCCCTCTTCCCAGCAGGTGCTGCTTCGGTGGGAGGCCGTTGTTGGTCAACAGCGTGATGACGAGGAGCAGGTACGCCGGTGGCAAACCCTCCAGCAGAATCTGCAGCAGCAGTCAGACGGAAAGTCTCAGGAACGGGTGCTCCTGCTCCCATCGCCGAGTGAGGAATCCGTGGCACAACAAGGCTGTCTAGGTACCCGGGGACTGGACGCGCAGGGAGGCCTTCTACCGGGACCTCGGGACCAAGATTGTTCTGGGGAGGAGAGGCGTGTTCAAGAAGAAACGGGACATTGGGAAAGGGGGATGCCTCAAGAAACTTCATCGGACTTGCTACGACAGCAGCAATCCGGAGACAGTCAATGCGGAGGCGCTGAAGCACTTCAAAGAGCGGGTGCGTACAGTCAAGCAGGCGTGCAGCAGGACCAGCAGGAGGAGGGGGGTCGCGGGCATCAAAGTTTGGGAGATTTCGGACATCAGCTACAGTGTGTAAAGCAACGGGCCGGGGATCGCCAGTCCGCCGGGGCGGGGAATTACCAGGAGGAGCAACCGCCTCCAGCAATTTCCGCACCGTCTCCTGCTGGGGAGAATCAGCAACAGCCCTTGCAGGGTCTGCATCAAGAAGCCTCCGGTAGCGACAAGCAAAATCAGCAGGATTTAGAGAAAAAGCGAGGGGAAGAGGGACTTCTCATGTCTCTACAAAGACAGCGTAGCGGGGAAGTTGCTGGTGGGGGAGGGGGAGGAGGGCAACTGTCCTACGCAGAAGGTCTACATCCGGGGCTAGTCGAGGGAGGGGCTCAAGAGAGCTATCAGGGGTGTCCTGATCGCCAGCAACTTCTTATATCGCATCGGCAGTTGCCTACCGTCAAGCCAGAGGAGTTACAGCACATGCAACGTCAAGGAGAGAGGGATGAAGAGATGAAAGGGGGCAGTCACGAACACATTCCGCGGGGGGAACGTGTCTTTGGGGAACAGGCGCAGCAGCAGCAGGTAGGACAAGTACCTGTTTCAGGAAGTGTTCTTCACGTGGTGAACCAGCCCCAAGGAGGAGGAGGGAACGATCAGAGAGTCATCCAGCACAAGCAGCAACAGCAACAGCACGTGTTTTTCCCAGGCGGGGGAAGTGGTTCGAAAGATTCTCACATCCAGTTTTTCAGGCATGATTATCCAGCTCACCAGCAGGTCGTGAAGCCCGAGCCAGGGGCCAGCATTGAGCATGTACCTGTAGCTTATCACCAACAAATGATGGAGCACAACCCCAGTCGACAATGTCTTTCGGTGCAGGCAGCATCACACTCTCCCCTCCAGGTGCCGCCGCCTAGCCATTTAAGTCGAGGACATTTCTTCGCCCTTAGTGAAGGCCATCTCACCGGCTCACATGCCTCCCGCGGGGAGTCTCCTGCTCAGCACCACACAGGCGCGGCCCCTGTTCCGGAAAGGCAGCAGGAGATGGTGGGGTCGACTCAAAGGCGGGCTGAAGGAGGAGGGATGCGGCCGCGAGCAGTCACGCACCAAGAAGAAGAGCAAAGGAGGAGACTTGAGCATGAAGAGCGTTTGCATCAACACCACCAGCAACAACAGCAACAGGCTGCGTTGGAAGAGTTGCACAGGCAGGAGCTTCAGGCTCTTCAGTTTTTTCAGGCTTCTGGTCAGATGGGTGATTTCTTAATCCACCAGCAGCGCTTGATGCAGCACCAGCAGCAGGCTCAGCAGATTCATATGCAGATACAACAGCAGATGCACCAGCATCATCAGCAGGCGCAGGGAGCTTTTCTCCATCCTCATCATCATTTTGCTGCTCAGGCGGGTGGGGCAGCAGCACGCGGATGTGCCATGACACAAAACATGTCCCCCCAGAATGTTATAGGTTTCTCCCAAGCGGCACATGCTCCTCATGGTGTTACCGCCGTCGGTGAGCACCCGCAGGTGGTGCAAGGGTACATTGCGGCGAGGCATGCAGGAGTAGGTGCCGAGTCGAATGGAGGCAGTACCGAGTTGGACCGTTCTTCGAGCGGGGGTGGCGGCAGTGGTAAGACAAGGCCGCAGCAGCCGCATGCGGGTGGATGTTTCGCAGGAGGTGCAGATGAGGCTGACCAAGTGAATCGTAATGTGCAGCAACACCAGCATCCTACACAGTTTGAAGTAGGGAGTAGGGAGGGGGGCGGCTCCGGCGGGACACATTTACATCATTCTGGGGATGACCCAAGTTCTGGAAGCGAGGTGTATGGAGGTACACCAGTGCGTCCAGGGGGAGGAGGAGGCGCTACCGGGGGGGCAGAAAGCTTGTCTGCTTCTACGGTATGGAGTATGACGCCTCCTTCCGGAGTTTCTCCGAGAGCTGGGGGAGCCGGTCCTTCAGGGAGTGGAGGAGATGCATCGGCGATGATTGTTAGAGAAAGTAGCAAGGGCCAAAGTAGTGCTTCAGGAGAAGGACTGGGAGATGGGAGTTCATCTGTGGCTTCCACGGCAGCTGTTTCCTCCTCACCGTCAACACCTGGAGCTGTATCATTGTCATCTTCATTTTCTGCTTTCTCTCCTTACGTAGCGGGTCACCCCACCCATACCCCTCCTTCAACCACGCACGCAGCAACAGCTGCTGCCGCGTATTTCCAGCATAATCCGCCTCCTCAGCATCCGGGATCGCCATATCACCATCAGGCGGGTCCGGACGGGCATTTCTTAGCGATGCAGCAGCAGGCGCCACCGAAGACAGGGTTCCCACCATGCCACCAGTTTCATCCGTATGTACACCCGAGCCTACACCACCATCCCGCTTTGCAGCATCAGCAGCAGCATCAAGGCGGAGG
>NW_027155860.1:0-33041 GCF_002600585.1 Cystoisospora suis | reverse complement strand
GTAATAGTCCATACACCACAGCATCACCATCTACAACATCCACCGCATCATCCGCAGCACGTGTTCACAGTGGCGGCAGTTACGCCAGTCAAAACGTCTCCCGCTCGACCTGGTAGTGGAGCTGCGGGTGGCTTTGCCACCTCCGTGTCTTCTGCAGGCTCACGCCGCAGCTCAGCTAATACTGTTCACAAACATCTCACAGGTACTCCCACTGGTTCCCCGTCCTTTTCGGTTGATCCTCTGCTCCTGTCCGCTTCGACAGGCTTGCCTTCCGAGGCTTCTTCTCTTCATTCCGGGAGCAGAAGATCGTCCTTACATGGTTTGGCAGAAGAGAGGGGCTCCAGTCGACGCTCGTCGGCTCATTCGTGCTCCAGTGTATCTACACCGAACAAGGAAAGGACAGCAGTTGGCTTGGGCTCCAGTCGACGAAGGCCAGGCGGGACAGCGCATCAGTCTGGCGTCAAGTCAGACGAATTGTTCCCTAATGCTTCTTCTAGTCAAGCCTTACCAGCACACTCATCGGTTGGGGCTGAACCGCCAGGAGCGGAGACTCCGGCAAGCAGCACGGGTGGAGCAGGAGGGGGCAAAGGAGATAGAGGGGGAACGAAGGACGCCAATGGAAATCTGAGGGGACCGTACGCTGTCTTTACCACGCCGTTGACAGTACCACCACCACCTGAACTCGAGGGCGCGTGCGTGAGACTCGCCGAGGTCAGTGGAACTTTCTTCTGTGCATGGCGCACACGGGGGGAACCCCCGAGAATTGTACACGGACTTCCAAGAGCATTCACAACAGTGTGTAGGGACTTAGCCGAAGTACCAGAGGTGATCGTGTCTGCGTGTATGGCATTCAACAACCGGGGCGGATCCGTCGTAGCTGGTGCAGTAGCAAGGCATTCTTTCAGTGCTCTTGGTGCGGCACTATCCTACTAGCGATGTTCATAGGACCGTCTCGTTCAGAGAAAATGGTTGTTGCCCGTCATCGGTGGAACACTAGCTTTCCGTGTCGGACACGAAAGCGTGCTGCGCACATCTGTGAGGAAGATTATGCACAGAGAAAGAATAGTCTCTAAAGCGTTTTTGCATTCCATGTGTATGACTGAAAGCACTTCCCACTTACAGCAGGTCGTATGTCTCATTGGGGGAGATAAGAAGTCCTATGTGTTGTGTTTGATTTCCTACAGCTGAAGGCACAGCCGTTGATCCAGCAGTGGCTCGACAGCAGGGATGTTAGTTGGAGCTTTGCATTTGCGCTCGTTTTCAATGCGAGACTGGCGGCTGGCAGTGTCAACGTGAACGTGCGGTGGGCACGGGAGCCGACGGTCGTAGGAGGCGCATTTCTTGTTGGGAAGGGAAAGACCTATAGCTGGAGGTGAGTCTCCGGGTTCTTTTTAGCTTTAGAAAAGCGTGTGTGGGGTCTCTCATATCCGGCTTTTCTACGAAAGGTAGTGATTTTACCCTCACCAACCCCGAGGAGCGGAGGTGGAGTCGGCATGCCAGTCTATAGTGTGATGGAAAGGGAGATGTTTCTAAAGAATCATACCGGGGGCCCTCGCACCGTTGACTCTGCCTCAGCCGTTTTTCTTTCTTTTACATGAGGTTAGCGCCGGCCTGACTTCTGTGGATGCGTAGAAGAGTTCACGATTCGCATTGGGACGTCTTGGCGACAAGTGGCTCTAGTACCTAAGGGCTGTTGGCAACAGAACAGATAGAGGGTGACGATGGATTGCGGTGTCCTTGAAGTCTCCTGTTCAGGATGAGTTAGCGAGGGCATCGTAGTTCTTGTCCTGGTAGCTCTTGTATAAGACTATACCTAGTGAAAGATGTCCACAACTCGCAGAGAAGTATCCGAGATGTTGCGTCACTATCATGGTGGAGAGGAAGCGATAGAGAAGAATGGTCATGTGTGTGAAGCATGCATGCTGCTGTTTGATTGTGTTTGTTTATAGACGAGCTCCTCAGGAGGCGAGCCCGCATATTATTTTACAGTGCTTTGAGGCGGCATGTAAGGAACGTCAGAAAACCTTTGGTCGCTCGCAACATGTTGACGACTATCTACTTGTTATAAAGAACAACGTTGCGAATGGTAAGCGGACGTGATGCCGGAGCTTTCTTTCGTTCCTTTGTAGACCTGCTCGAGATCACAGTTCCATGATTTGGTATTCTCTTTCTGTGGCAGTGAGTATCATTTCCGGTGGGGGTTACCATCTGTATAGACCCTCATCTGTCTCTCGGTGTAATCAAGACGACTTCTCGAAAAGGGGATTCTCTTGTAGATGCATAGGCTCAAATTCTATAGTCGGTTGTCACATCTGCGAGCGGATGAGAAGAAGCCGGGGTCATAGTGGCTAGTCGTATTGAGTAGCGTAGTGCTCTTTCTATGTCGAGGTGGGGCACCCCTGTCTGTGTGGTGGCCGTTGTGTGTGTGGCCTTTTCAAGCTTGCCGTCTAGGGCTGTTATTCTTCAAGGATGGGTGCCATGTGACGATAAAGGATGGCGTATAATACTTCACTTGTTGCTTGTGTACTACATATTTCAAGAAGACGTTGAGTGGGATTGAGGGTTTGTTGTATGGGTGAAGTGACTGGTTTGACCTTCAATGCATGCAGATGACCTGGTTCGCTTTCGTGGTGATACAGTGCGAAAGAGGCTCGCGAAACCTCCGTCTCAGTTGATGTATCAAGATGACTTAGTTCAAGCATGTTTGTTCCTGTTTGCAGCTTGGCGTCTCGATGCGGAAGGTCTTCAGCAAGCGGCAGATTCGCTGATTACTCTCCATGGCTTGGACATCTTTTGTGGTTTCCCTGTGGTCGCGAAACAAGTAAAGGATCTCCTGCGATTTGATCCTCATGGTAACTGGTTTTCTTTAACTGCCCAGAGTCCGCCTTTACCTCCATCTCACTTTTTCTTTCCGTCAAGAAACTCTCACAATTCGGCTTCCACGGCGGTTGTTGGGGACGATGGCATAACTCCTGAAAGTGAGAGATTAGCGACCCCTGATAGAGTGCTGACCTCTGAGGGGGGCGGGGAAGCGTCAAGTGTATCCGGAGGACCTGGAGGAGGTTTCTCGTCTTCTGCTCCAACTTATGTCTTCCAGTGCGCAGAGCCTGACTGTCTAGCTCTTTTGTACACTCTCAATCGCGTCAGACATTTTTGCATGAACGCCAAACTGCGCGTTGCTGCCGCGACAAAAGCCAGTCAGGAGGGTCTTTTGATGGAGACAGGAGAAGGAGGAGACAACACCGAGGGCCCGACCGAACAGGAGGACGACGGGAAAGAGAGAGACGATGATACTTCACAAGTAGGTGGGTACGCTGCATATGTTTCTTCTTGTCAGATGCCCGGTGCAAGGACGCTCATACACCCGCAGCACCACCAGCAGCAGCATCCAGTCGCGCTGCAGCCTTCTCCGATCGATGCGGCAGGCGGCCCTCCGATTCACCCCCATCATCGGACGCAGTTTTCACTCTATAACACTGCTGGTATGACTGGGTTCCCCCCCCCGGCTTCCTATCCCCCCTTGGGCCAAACGGGTCTCGTCCATCCCCTACACCCACCGCCTCCTCATGGTGCTCATCATCATATCTTGTCTGCTCCTCCTCCGTCTATTGTGACGGGTAGAGGTGCCGGGGGCGGATCGGATGAAAATACTATGAATCCGTCTGTACTTCAAAGTACAGCTTTTCCGTCGCCTTCTATAATGGAGAAGAAGTTCTGCTTCGGGAGTAACGGAGGTAAGGAGAGAGGGGGCCTCACGCAGCAGGTCGGCGCGACAGGGTGCCTTCCTCCTACTCATGTGAAGGAAGAGAATGAAGAGGAGGAAGCTAGAAGCATTCCCTCAGGAATTCCTCCATCTAATGCGTCGGGTCGTGTAGAAGGGAGTGATAGCGCATTCCAAGAAGGAATCTCCACTTGTCACTCCGCGGCTTTCGCCGAGGAAAAAGAGAAGTCGGGGATTGGTGAAGAACCAGGCGTTGAGATATCTAGGGAAGGATCTGTCTTCAGCAGCGATCAGCCTTTTAGAGCCGAGGACAGCTCTCCGGTGAACTCACAGGCATCACCTTCTTCTGGTACGTCTGGAAAGGAAGGAAATCGGAAAGACGAAGACACAAACGGGGTATTCCGAAGCACGAGAAGATCGCGTAAAGCACAACAACTTCCTGTGGAACAACAGGCTTTTCATCATGAGTCCCAGTTCGCTCCCAGCGGCTCTTGGGCAGAACAGAATCTCTCGAAAGCTACAGAGGGCAACGGGGACGAAAGCGGCCAAACCGAGCAAGGAGATAGAGGAGAATCATTAGTTCCGCCTTCCTACGCCCATGAGTGCAAGAAGACGGGGGAGGGAAGAGAGGGGGAAGCTACTAACGATGAGCCAGCCTTGCGTGCCACACCCGAAGGAGAGGTTGGTAGCAGTGTTCAAGCAGACGAGTTCTTAGGACCGGGTGCCCGAGCACCCTTGCCAGACTCTGACGGAGCAGGCGCGTATGTTACACGGGAACCGAAGGAGGGTGTGGTGGGCTGCTACACTCAAGGTGAAGAGAAGGAGGGAGAATACCGGGGAGGTGAGAGATTTATAGAGGGACAAACTGTCACGACAGCGGCAGCAGAGATGACTGGGGGGGAAGATGCTTCTCTGTCCCCGCATTATGTGGACGAGAACGGTTTACGAGACTACTCAGAGCAAGGAGCGGACGGGCGAATGGTACAGACAGAAGAGAATCCGGCAGGAGAAGTGTCTTCGGATGATAACGGAAAGGAAGGTGCTGAGACGCCTACGACAGGTACCGTAGGCGGGAAGGAATCCACCTCTTTCGGTTCCGCTTCTCTTGTGGAAAGCAACGATGAAAAGTCTTCGCCTCGAAGAAGGAGCTCTCGTCGGCGCTCGCGTCGTTCAAGTACGTGGACCCCGGCCCCGTCCACGAGAAGCGCGAAGAGAAGGAAAACCCAAGGCACGAAAGCCGAAGACAGGGGTGCGGTTAAAGGAAGGAGTACCGCCAATGGAATAGATGGAGATGAGACCGGAGAGCGTCATACTGAAGAAAGCTTCTTCTCCGATATTAACGGAGTGACTCCAGACGGTGGAGGCGAGCGTGGTGATCAAGCAGGAAACCTTGAAGGCCAGGACGCAGGAGATGCCCCGGGATCTTTTGAAGCGAATGAACAAACGAAGAGCGGAGAAGGAGACTTAACGTCTACGAGAGATGAGGGGGAATGTCTGTCATCTCAGGAGATTATGCACGCTGACGGAGAGAAAGAAAGTGAGTATTTATCAGCAAAGGATTCACCGTCTCCCAGGAGTCGAGAAGCTTCGTCACCTATGAACAGGCCTGCTGTCCCACCGCCCCAGCAGGATATTCCCGATTGTTTTCATGATGCTTCGAACGAGGAACTCTTACGGGGAAATGGTCTTCATCATGTAAACTGCGAAGCTGGGTGGATGGAGGAGGCTCGTGCCGACAGTCATGTAAGAGCGTTCTTTGTTGACTGTTGTGCAGACGGTGATGAGAAGGGGTTGGAGAGCGGAGAGGAGGTGGATTCAACAAGAGCACGGACGAGTTCATCTCGGCGTGCAGGGGGAGGGCGAAAAAAGACAGGCGGAGACGGAGGAAGAAGAAGAAAGAAAGCAGTCGAGAATCGTAGGGGTACCGATTCCCCGGTTTCAGCAGTAGACGAGAAAGAGACAGGGGAAGTAAGCTTGAAGGGCGGAGACGAGGGTGAAGTAGAAGAAGAGGAAGAAAGACAGCATGGAAATGGGTCGAATGATGATAAAAGCAACGGAGGCGAAGAAGAAGAACATGATCCAGGAGATGACCACGAATGCCGTGAAGATGTTTTGGAGAAGCCTGAACTAAGGGTATTGCCAGGAGTATGTAATGACGGAAGCAACAGCAGTTATGATGGAGAAAAAGAAACAAGACGACCTAAGGGCCGTAGTACTGGACAGAGAAAAGGGCACGTGGACCACGAGGGAATCAATGGAGGTGTGGGTGACAACAGCTGTGACTTACACTTTCTCGATGATGACGATGCCTACACCCCAGCCTCCGGTGCGAGCGCACACGCCGACCGCTGCGGGCCGCTTGGCTCTGCTGGAGAGGGGGATACCGGGAGAGAGGTGAACAGTAGTAGTAAAGGCGGGATGAGGACTAGAGGAAGCATGCGAAGTTGAGCGGCTGTGTGGATGCTGCATGTGTCTGTAGATATGCGACGTAGCACTCGTTGCTGGGCTGACGGTGGTATGAAAATGCAGTTGGAGCAGAGTCGATGGTGAACAATCGTAACGAGCACTCTTCGAAGCTGTTGATTGGCTTCAGAGGCCGCCGGCTTGGCTCTAGATAGATCTGTACTTGGGTGGCGTCATCCTCCCGTTTCTATTCAGAGAGATACGCATGCCACCAGGACAGTGTTTCTCATACCGATGTATCTTATTTGGCTGCAGGTAGAGCATCACAGTTGCAGTTAAAGGGCATGGGTTCTCGCGGGCTTTGCAGGGGTTGAAAGAAAGGGAAAAAGAAGACCAGAGCAAGCCACTCTCACACGAACAGAAAGGCGCAAAACAGAGTAGTACTTCAGCCATCCCTGCTAAGGCTCAGGGTAGTAAGTTTCTCCGGGTGATGCATGTGCGAGGGCCTGTGTGCGGAAGTTGACTGTCGACAGGGTACGGGAGGGTCAGGATATGGAGAATTATGCGTTTTGTGTAGATGAAGTTCGTGAAGGAGTTACAATTCTCTCTGTGTATCTGTTTATCTGTAATCGTGCTTTGCAAGATGCTTCACTCCTTCCAAGGCAGATTTGGCCACGCTTTGGGTAATAACGATGGGAGCGTGAGCTAAGCTTGATAATGTTGCTTTGTCCCCTAGTATAGTTCTGTTCATGGAATAGGTTTCATGACCACCTTTTACGTGGGTCTGCGTAACTCGACCGTTAGTCACCCCCCTGGGTCTGTCCCTTTTCTTTCTGATTTGAAAGATCACCCGCACTGGCGCGTACATACACGCGTTGCTGTTACCTGGCCTCGTATGCTAGTGTCATTTTTCTTCTTGTTCGTCTCAAGAAGAGCATCTCAAACAAGCGCGTTTTTTAGCTGCTGACTTGAGTGAAGACAAGAGAGGACATAGACGCCAGCCCGCGGTCCTCTGATCTTGTAATTGTACGTCATGTCGTCTAACAGTGGGTATGATAGCCTGGATGTGTATGCGCATGTGCACATGCCTGTTTTATCATATGGTATTGGTCCTATGTACTCCTTTCCCCTCTTGAATGAATCAGTCACCCCGTGGTCGTTTCGTCTGGATCGGGGGTGACGGTGGCGAGGTAGAAGAAAAGATTGTGTCATCGCAGGAGGCGAGATAATACGATCAATTCTGACTTAAACGGCACTCCTCGCTTATCGAATGAAAACTCCGATGATGCTAGATAGTTGATTTGTGTTGAAGATGCGGCCATATGTTTGTTTTCCGCTGTGTACACACTCCAGCATTGATTTGTTTCTACGTCAGTTCCAAGAGGTATTCGCGGTACTTCAAGCATCTTGAGATGCGCGGTATGGACACACGATGACCGGTGGCTTGTATAGATTCCGGCTGAATAGCGGTGACTACTGTCGTACATTCCTAGTCTTCGCGCTGTCCGTTTGCTTGTTGCTGGACAAGTGTATCTTTCGTTCGTATTTCTTTATTGCTTCCCGCGTGTTAGACAGGGATGTGCAGACAGGACGTTCCTCGCCTATCCGGTTGTTGTGATTTTTTGGGGAGAGGCTCGACTTCTCCTTTTTTGAACGGTGTTTCAGCAGATCGATTTTCTCCGTGACGTGGCTAGACGTTACGGAAACTATGCGGTTGTTCTCTTCGTATTCATTCTCGAGACTCTGTTGTCTCGTTCATCACCGAATGGTTCAGATCGGCCGTTGTCTGTTTATTACCTCTATATCAGCAGGCAAGGAGGCTGGATTTTCTCTTTTTTCAGCCTTTCAAGATTTTGCGACGTGCAGTGAAATGTCTCTGATGTGTCGTGTATGTGAGTACGTCTTTCACCGCAGTGCTCCGTTGTACATCGGTGGTGTCTTACTGATGATTGGTTGGCTGACCGTACGAGTTTCTCCCCAATTTTTCTCCTCTGCTTACATGGTTTTTTTCCTGGAGAGATGGCGGTGATGTGCGGTAACCTAAGCTGTTACTATAAGTACAAGGTAGAAGGCAGGGGACGAGAGTTTGCTATTATGTTCTCCTAGAACAGGGCGCAGGAACTTCGATGTCAAACGTATTCAACCTATCGTGTAGGTGTGTTCGCCCCAGCTTGCCACTTGTGCTCCCGTTGACATTGCTAAACCTTCATCGTATGAACCAGAACGACGAGGTCGTGTCAACTTCGCGGCAGAAAGAACAAACACGGGCCTGCCTTCTCCATACAGATCATTGTCGTATGGAAGTGATATGTTTTCAAGAACTGTCGCCTAGCCCTCGTCAAGCAGCATTGCCTTGTCACTTCCACTGGACGTCTGGGCGTTGTTTTTCAGTCTGTGTTGGATGGCGTTGCGTGTTCCTGGTGTTGCTTCGAGCCTCGCGGTTACGATTTGAAGAACAACTGCATGTGTGAATCTGTTCAGAGTTTACCATGTGACGCCTGCTGCGCTGTGGTTAACTCGTACGTTGTACTTGTTGCCCGTCTGGAGGGGTCGAGAAGGGATTCGGATTCTATGAGTTGATTTCCGCAGCTGGTACATTGAATGTCCCTCACGCAAACTTCCCGCAGGGAGGCCGTGCCACCATGGGAAAGTCGCCTTGGGTGGGCCACCGAACTCGTCGCCTCTGTTTAGTATGTTTGCCGGGGTAGAGATCGGCTGGACAGTGTGACGTACGGATAACACTGACCGGGTGTTGTCTTTTGTGATAAGTGTATGTCAAAGGCTTATACTGTCTGAAGATTTCCGACGCACATACTCCGCTTGCAACAGATGGCTGTTCCGATCCGCGTATGTTGCGGCATGCGCGCGGCCTCTCAACTTTCTTGCCGCTCCTCCTACGTTTCCGTTTTCTTCCGTTTTACGTACAGTTCCGCCTGCTCGTTCTTGTTCGCCGTTAGTATTTGAACTCTCATGATCCAGGCCCTGGTGGGCGCATGCCTGTTGGACCGAGCCTCCCCGTACGTATCAGTAGGGAGGTGTGCGTCCCAACCTTCTCGCTTGGAAGAATTACACGGGACGCCGCGCACCAGCAGGGGTCAATTAGATGTAAGTCGAGGTTTCATGGTCCGAAGAGAACTCTCAAGAGCGCGGGTCCCACATCTTTTTTGTCTACGGCTTTGAGTTGGCCAGGGGGTGAGCGGAGATAGCTGGTTGCGGAGCCGTCGCGCTCCGGTTGTGTTACCGCCACTACGGCGAACTCTGATGCGCGGGTTTACGGGCTTTCGGGTTATGTACAATCTCGCATCGTCACGCCAGCCCGGTGGAGTAGTCTTATATATTTTATTACGCAGTCGTTTCTCTTCCTTGTGTGATTCGCCTTTGTTGAAGTGACGTGTCCGGAACGGTGGAGACATGGCTGCATCTCTTCTTTGTTTGATCGACTGCCTGCCTGTGTGTGTGTGAACTGAATCTTTACAACGCTTTTGTGTCAATCTCCTACCAAGAAGACGCATTCCCGCCTTGTCGGCTTCCCATAACCTCGTCGGAGCGCCGCCCCAGGACTGCTAAAAAAATTGCTAACTCTGGAGGTTCGGAGCCCTAGCTGGTTGATTTAGTTCGTACTCCATCCCTGGCATAAGCTGTGCGTATTGCGGGAACCTCCTCGGTGGTTACGCGCAAGCGCGCCCGTTCCAGTGAACAAGCACATGGTGACACTTCGTAGCCTGTCAGCAGGATCGTGCGGTACCTGACTGGTGTTCGCCTGCTCAGCCTGCATGTTCAGGAGTGATGTCAGGGAGAGTCAAAACTGCTCGAGATTGCCACTGCTGTAGCATTGTAAATGTTCTAGACATGTGTTTCTCGCGAAGATGCTACTACTCGTGCCAGAATGTTAGTGACAGGCACACAATAGTAAGCCACACACAGCCCAGCGCGATACCCCCGGAGCGGCACGTAAAAGTATCTCAAGGTCGGATCTCAGTCCGACCAGCCTCCTTGGTGAGGTTTCTAAACAAAGCGAAGGGTACGCTTGTGCGCACGCCGTAAAAGCACTCACCTGGACTCTTTCACGTGACGGTACGTAAGACTAGTTTTTGTGTGCCTGTAGGCACACGTGTATTATGAAAGCATTCCTAGGATGACTGGGATAGTAGAGACTGAAGCAATCGAACAGCTCCAGTCGACACGGGGAACAGAACGTTGCTGAGAGTTGGGACGCAGTCTGTTCGCTCCTGTCGAGCAAAGAGGACATCGGTTTGCGACATGGAGAGCATGCTTTTTTCGCTCCGTCTCCGCACCCCCGACGATGGTGTCCGAGCGATGTTGTCTCGAGGCTCACCTAGGGTCGGCCACGCCAGCCACGGGTGGAACGGCGGCGCCGGCGACGCCGTCCACCTTCCACACTTGTGCCGGCAACAGGATTGTCTACGGCCGCTGAACAGAGGATGACTTCTGAGCCCACCAGACAAAAGCGACCGAGACACGTTCGTCGACGCATCCCCAGAAAAGTGATGCCAAATGTTCGCGTCGTTTTTCCGTTGCTTGTCAACGCGCAGAGGCCGTCACTCGCCACGCGACACTTCGCGCGTCCTGCGGCCACGACTGAGAGGCCTCTGATCAGAGACCAAGCACACCACTTTGAGATCGATGTGTGTACAGTAACTGATTCGTTCTCTGCTGTTTTCGAACCGGCAATCGCGTGGTCGACTAGTTCGCTCTACAGGGATGCCGTGCATTTGTTGTCCCCATACTGAGCCGGAGTACAGTCAACCGAAGGTACTGGGTTAGGTATCGGACAACGCTGGTACTCTCGTAGTGCAGCTCGCCCGCCGGACATGAGCTTGCGCAGGACTAGCGCCCCACATAGGACTCGAAACGCGTGGGTATCAATGGATAGCCACCGGTATCCTATCCGTAGTTGCCGCTGCGTTCCAATATCTGACATTTTTTTTTTCCCAGCACAACGTGTGTAGCGGCAAATGGCAACCCAACCCCGGTAAGCCAACCTGAGGTACCGACGCCCCCGTCTCCCCGCTCTTCGGTAGCCTGATCGTGCGGCGCGCTCTGCCACTGGCGACTTTGGTTCTTTTTCCCTCTCCTCCCGGAGCTTTGAGCGGGTGACTGGGCAGCTCAACGGCCCACGTGCAGGCAGCCTCGGACCAACAACTTGCTGGCGATTATTCCGTACCGTCGGTCAGATAAAAGCTTGGAAGTCATTCCGCCAGGTCACAGGTTAAAAACACAACAAACAAGGAACACACGGCATCAAGACACTACTCACCAAGAGACCGAGCAGGACTCTCAGCAAGATTACCATGGGCAGGGCTAGACACGGTAAAACCAGTGCAGGCTGTGAAGGCCGAACAACGCCCCTCACCACCTCCCTATATCACGCTTCTACACCCAGTGAAGGACCGGAACGGTTGCCATCTTCGCTCCCTCCGTGTGACGGCGACACGGGGGAAGCTTTGTCGGCACAGTAGCACGGCTAACCCTCGCATACTATCCCGCTTCCGCCACATACAGCTACCCGGAACACACAGATGAACGATACACTGGGAATACAGCCAGAACCCCGCTCGTACTGCGAACGATGAGCCAACACATTTAGCAATGTCGGAGGCGTCTTACTGCTCCTGAAGTGAAGATCTACGCCAAGGAAGAGCATGCGACGTGTGAAGACGATCCCAAGGAAAAGACTCAACCAGACCGCGATCGAGATATGTAGGCCTCAGTGCATACAGAAAAACTCTGGTCGCATCGGTTCCAGCACTGACAAAGAAATCATGTGCACGTCGGTGTACTCGACTTTGGTACGTGTAGAGACTACATCTAGCGTCAATAGAGGGATTTCGTCTATACTTATACATAGACCATACAATTCTTTCTTCGCCACAAACAAAGGGACGTGGTCTGCATCGGTTGAGAAGAGACGCAGCACCGGCACTCCTGTGCTTTTAAAGCTAAAGAACGTCAACGGACGAGCGGTAGAGTAAGGAAAAAAATGTCCACTCCCCTCCAAGCTCATTTTTTCTCTCCGCCCTCACCAACTACCACCAAACAAACCGAGCCAAGGTCGACAGGCGAGAAAAAGAAAGAATGGTCACGTAAATCAAAACCTTAGAATCATGCAGACCGCTGCACCGTTGTGCACCATGGAGCAAAAAAAAGCACACCAGGGCATGGAGAGAAGGAGAAACAGCCAGCCAGCCAAACAGAGCTGAGCTATTGTACGCTATTACCTGGTCAGATACCACAAGCAGACACAGCGGATGTGAGTTAATGTCAAGGACCGGTCGAAGTTGCAATGCCACTGCTATCCCTCACGGAAGAAAGGCGTACTACAGACCAACATTGAGACTCAGCATCGTAGTCTGCCCCCCCCAGCCGTTGCAGTCCCCGCGAGCAGCTCCCCGCGTTTATCCCTTGTTCAGTGCGAAGCTAGAAAGAACCTCAGACTTCAATTGCTGCCTCCTCCCGGTTCCCTTCCTCCGCTTTCTCTTCACACAAAGACACCGTTGGCTACCCTCCGCTCGTCTCGCCATTGAAACGAATTGTTTCTTCACATTGCTCTTCAGTTTTCTCCCCTCTCTGGACACCGTGTCTTTCACGTCGTTGTTCCAAGTCTGCCAGCGTTCTTCTACACAGCCTGCCTCCTCGGCTACTACTCAAGCTTCCTGTTCTTTCCCTCTCTTTCTTTTCGTTGATCTCTGCACACAAGGTGCCCGTTCGCTGTGCTTTACCTGTCGTCTCACACTCGCGAACTAACGTCTGTCTTGAGCTTTTGTTCAAGAAATTGCTCCGCCACTGTACAGCCATAACTTAGCGTACCTCCGCCTTGCACCAGAGAAAAAGCCGAACGAAAGCTGAAACCTCCGTCCCATCAGAAGCGTGTGAAAGACACGGAGGAATCTGATAGAAATTCCACACCTTGCCAGGCTCTCTGCTACTCAGGACATCGAAAAAAAGGCATTCGTTCATAGGTGTGATAATCGACCAGGCGTGAAAGAAACATAGCCCAGCCTTTAGAAGACCCCTTCTTGAAAGCTAACAGTTTCGACTGATCTCCTCTTCTCACTGCCACACCGATTTCTCCACCCTCCTCGGTAGAAACAGCTCTGATGTACAAACGACCCCTCCTTCGCCGGACGCTTCCTGTGTTGCCTCAGGGAGGCACAGGAATGGCTCGGAAGAGGAAAGCCAGCACAATCTTCAGTCGTCGTCTCCTCCGCGAACAGTGACGGTTGTATCGTACTGCGCGATCATGCCCGGAACCTGCAAGTTTTCACACGGCAAAAAAACTTTCGGGATGAAGCAGGAGATCCTAGTTTTATACCGGGGTGTATAAGGGAGGGTTCTATACGCATACATAAGCATCTCCGGCGCAGTCCACACTCGTACGTGAGCTCCTCCCGAGACTCGTTCTATCTCACGATGTGACTATACATCCAGCCAAATCTGTGTTCGGCAGTGAACATCGTAGTGTCGATGCATGTGCGCCACGTTGTTAAGTGCCTTTCCATCTTTCATTGATACACGAAGACCATGCCTACTCGGCAGCCTGCTCCTGCAGGCAGATCCACCATATTCTTGTAAGGAAATCCATCCGGAACATTGCCATCATGTCCAGCCATTTCACCCCGGAGCAAAAAGAACCGGACAGAAATCACTAGCAGAGAACAGAAGGCTTATGACAGCAGAAGGATGCTGTCTCTGATCAAACGCCTTTCCCGTACCTGCATCTGTCGTTGTCTCTCAAGCTCACGAGCACGCGCAAGAGCCTCTTCACGCTCTGCCTCAAAAAGGGGATCATTATCTCCAGCAAATTCCTATAGAGACCGACATGAACACAACGCATCTGTCAAGGCTTCTAATACACATAAACAGGACACGATTCTCAGTATTATGTAAAACACCGTTCTGCAGAGAACTCGAAAATTTTCATTCCGCTCGCATGTTGATCTACGACAAAGAGAGAAGCGAGTGTGGGAAGAAAATGTAGCACGGTCCAAGGCACACAAGAACCTGAAGAACAGTCCTTCACATATCATCCTCCTGCACCCTACTTGACGAGAAAACGGCCAAAGTACGCGAGGTAGATGCGGCTACACTCAGTAGGAACTCGGAAGCAGGATAAGACAATAGCGGATTCCCTTACATTAAAGCAACCGATATGAAGTGTATTTACTATACTAGGTCTTCGAGAGCAGCGCGGAGGATTCTATTCGGGGTGCAAAGGTAAGAGAAGTGTCAGGCCTGACTCGGTGACTAATCCGACGACGCTTGGCCACAAAAACGGACTATGATGACAGCTTTGATGGGAGTTTCCGGATTCCTCCTGAAAGAGTACGCTCCATCCTCTCCTTGGTATACATGTCTATATCGGGTATACACACTAGAAGATCCATACAGAGAAGTACGGGAGAGATATAACGGGGATACGACCGACATATAGCGAACGAAAGCGAGACATTACGTAGACACATGAATGTACTAAGGTATCTCAATCGCACCGTATCCTTTCTGTACAGACGCCTTTAGCCCAGCAAGGCTGATTATGATACACGGGTAGAAAAAACGCGTCTTGCAGTTTGATTTCTTTAACCCACAGAGTTACCTTGAGAGATATCAAGAAATCGCGGATGTGCTGCTGGAATCGTGCAGGCTTTTGGTCACGACAGTAATTGAAGAGATCGAGAACAAAGGCCTCCACCTGCTTTTTATTGACCGTCTGAAAGCTTCTACTCAGCAAATCAATCAAGCTCTGCCTGGAGAATGACATACACAAAAAAATGTGGAAACTGACATCGACGAGAAAACAGAAGAGAACCTTCACACACATACTAACCCTGCATGATAGATAAAGTTTTGGTACTGCTTCTCTTTTCCAGGGGGGTCACCAGCAACACGGAGGGAGGCACAAGAGAAGGGGCCGAGGTAAGAAATTCTGCCAAGGCAGGAACATCTCTTCCCTTCCTGCCTCACTTCCTGTACCTCCCGAAAGCTCACACGCTCTCTCGGAGAAAGACGCATCCAGCATACTTCTCCGAGATGATGGAGATCACTGTACAGACTAGAGTGTATCTGCCAAATCAGCTCCTCTGACTGGCTAAGCATAGCCCCTTCATGGTATATCTATTCCAGCGGACAAATGTATCCTAGTACCCGGAAAGCACTAACAGAACAAGGCAGAGTCAATTGTACAATATCACAGAGAGTGCCTAGAGAGACAGAGAGGAATTCTTTCTCCCTACTTCCCTTTTCTTCTGTCTTGCCAGGTGTATGGTGATAACTCACATGACGTTGTCTCGATCAAGACCCTTAGAAGCATCATGCACAACACCAAACTCAACGATACGCAAGAGATGCATGAAGATCAAAGTCTGGAATTTGAAGCCTGAACGATGAAGCGTGTCGGTGAGAACGAGTAAGGTTTCTTTCATGAGACTGAAATAAAACATATTACAGAACTCTGGGAGGACCTGCAGGACAGAAGGAAAGAAAAAAGAAACACAAGGTACCAACAGGATCAAGAAGATGTCGTGCGGTTTCGGCGTACGACGGGTGACATACAACACATGAAAACGCGGATCAAATATGAAGACGTGAGAAGCTACAGAGGTACAACGGGAAAGCTTATCATCATCAGTTTACAGTCAGTAGTTGTATTCTCCTGTCTGCACCGTGGTCACTCGCAAGTCCCAGGGTCGGAGATGCAGATACAAAGACATCTCTATCTAAACGTACACATATAGATATGTGTACACCTTTACGGCTAGGAACATGACAACACGTACGTATCCTTGCACATCCCGCAAAAAGAGCTTGACACCGTGCCGTAGTACTCAGAACGCCGGCGTTCTCTGCAACTATCTTCTCATGTGTAAACGCACCTCTCTTTTTTCGTTTATAAGCTTGAGAAGGAACTCGTAGGTCACCTGAAGGCCCTGTTCTGCAACGGAGGGATGTTCGTGCTTGAAGGCCCACACTGAAAGAAAGTCGGCAGAGAAAACAGCACCTACACAACAGCGTTATGCCAACTTAAGACATTAACTGACTGTATCATTGTTAGCCTGGCACCTGCTTAGTACTAGATGAACGCGAAGCAAGACTCCTTTAAAATCTGGAGACGCGGTTCACTTCACTCCTCTCTTCTGCGAGAAAGCAGGAGGGGGGAGACCGGAGAAGGTGTCTCCCTGTCCGCGTATATTTGTTTTCGTATGTGCACATGAGAATGCACTAACAGAACAGAGGTCGGCTAAGACGCCTTCATCCCTCTTTGACGCTGCAGAATAGAGACCCAACCAATTTCTCAGTTTTTGAAGAGAAGCGTCCACGCTCCTCTCCACGTGCGTCGATCACAAACTATACGCAGCCCCACGTGCAATACGTCAGAAAACGGAAAAGCAACCACATCACGATATACATGCCTACATAGATAGTATATATGTATCCACACCATATCTTTGACAGAGTGGTGATGCAGGTACGAATGCCGGTTCCGGTTACTCGGGAAGTCACACACACGAAAATATGTGTGGCGGTAGTTGCATGCAAGTAGACTCCTCCCTACTGTCCTGGAGCTCCTTAACTACTCAACTGTACCGCCACAGTCTTTCTAACCCTTCTCTTCATCGTTGTATCATCGCAGCAGCATTGTTTTCACGTAAAGAATCAAAGCATAGAATCTCGAGCGCCTTGGCTCGTCTCACATGAGTTCATTGCCAAGTACGACGAGTGAACCGTACAGCCGCGAAGAAGTATGTGTTGTAGGCCACATATATTCCCAAGCTGCACTGAGAAGAAACAAGGCTCCGTATAGACAACTAGCAGCTAGAGAGAAGTATAATTCTCAACTTCGGACAAGTAGCTGAGCCAGGTGTGGTTACCTAAGGATTCGACGTAAGCCTTTAGTTGATTGGAGGGGAGAGCGAAAAGGCCATCGAAACAATACTGGTTGCATGCCTTCAACATTTCGTAGAATTTCTCACGGTGGTCTGGATAGCTGAGAAGAAAAGAACGATCCACATTCGTAACAAAAAACACTCACTCGGTGTGAGTCCTCAGCACCTAATGGGTCTCCCCCGAGCAAGACGACTACTCCAAAGATTCTCGCTTTCTCTTTACTACTGGTCTATGCATGTACATGCGCATGTATGTACTTACGTGATCAGGGTATGCGTGCTAGGTTATGATATGTTATCTTCCACGTCTATCCACACGACTTGCACGTACGAAGGTGCGTTCCATATCAGCTAACCCCGTCTTGTTCTTCAATAGTCTAAGGCTTGCTTCTCTTTCACATCGTTTATTTCGGATCTTGCGCAAAAGCTACGGCCGTGTAGTGTGAGTACATATCAAAGGCAGTAGAAGTCATCCTCCACATCTCTGCACCGTACCGGATCTCCCGCACTCACCTTTGGAAATCGATTTTGATCATGTCGAGTGTCACTTCGAAAACAAACTCGAAGATAGCAGGTAAAACCTGAAACGAAATGAGTGACAAATGATCTCACTCTAATTTAGATTTCCACGTAATACTTTCATACTTGACATCGCCATTCTCGTGTATATTGTACACTGGCACAAGTGCATCTATCTGGCGAACAGAAGACACATGTACACAGATAGCATACGTCAACGCGAAGCTAAAGAAGCATTATCTAAAGTAAAAGTACGCCTCCCCCTGAGAACACCCACACTCACTCGTAATCTCAAGATGGCGTGTTACTCTTAGGGACAAGGCTGTTGTCGCTCATCGAGATCAGAGTCGCGTCACATTGAAGAGACAAAAAGAGAAAGACGGAACACAGAAGGCATAGCGAGAACTGCGGTCTGGATTCCAGGGGGCACGAGAAAAGGAAAGACAACTTGAAGGAGAAACAAGAGAAGCGACCGAAGAGAAGAAACGTCGCTTACTGGAGAAATATGTGAATCTAAGCGAGCCATCAAAACAGAAAGAAGTGTCAGAACTTCACAGTCTCGTGTATCCGGGATATTGTTCCTGAAACACACAAGAAGAGAAGAAGTATAAAGATACGCCAGCATATGAGGAATAAAAATGACTCCCTTTCTCGGTGTGCATGCAAGTTCTCTGTATAAAAGAAAGCACTTGAACGTGCACATGAAGACACTACTCATCACTCTAACGTCCCTTGGCACTTAGACGCACCACACCAGCTCAACCTGCCTACATGACAAAATCTACGAGTACATACAAAAAGAAAACAGTTCCCAAGAAGCTTCAGCAACTGACCGGTCGCCGCATAGATCTCACTCCCAAAGAACAGGAAATGAAGTGACTCTCGGCAGACATACTAGGAGACCTCGGCACCGAGAGATTGAAAACCAAGACATAACTATTCGCGGTCGTATGCACGGCACTCCCCATCTTCCACGGTATGCAACTTTTTGATGCAACGAAAGAAGGAGATCACTTCATTGAAAAAGAGAATGCCGCCCAACTAGTGAAGCTGCTAGAGAAAACATGGTAAGAGACGAGCTTGGCTGAAGGACAGGATGTACTCTGACAACTGTTGACTGCTCGCGTGAGGAGCAGTATACACACCAGACATCAGTAGACCAGAAATATATGGTATGTATGAACTTACAAGTCCAGGTAACTGCACACAAGCGCTAGATGGAAGTGCGCACAAAGCAAGAGTTAGTCAGTCAAGCGTTTACATACTTGTAATCGGTAAGAACAGGCTGAAGGAGATCACTGAGAAGTTTCTCAGCGATTTCTTGACGACATCTTGGGCCTTCTTGAGCTGCTGTGTTGATAAAGGTTTCCAAGAGGTGAAGTGTCTCACGTTTGTACAAGTGTAAAACCTTGACCTCGCTGTGTTTAATACGTGATGGACCGCAACGCTGAACTTCTTGTAAGATACGCTGACTGTAGAGAGCATACACCTGCATCATCTCCTGGTATAGAATCATCAGCTGAGGAGTGAAAGCTGCCCCGATAGCTCTGAGAAACGAAGAGGACACCCACATTCAAACACCAAGGAAAGAAGACAATAGGAAGTGGATACGACCACGACGGAAGACATGAAGACTAACGACGTCTACCCTTTCCGGGGCTTTTCAGTAGCTACTTACAACACACGAGCTCCCAACAAAGAAAAGACATGAGGAGACCAAAATATCAAAACCAGTTCAGAGGGAGAAGATACATGGATACAGACAAACCGTATGCGACATGGAAGGTGTGCCAAAGGAGAAAAAAAAGAAGAGACAGATACCGTCCTGGCCAAGATGCGAACATAAGGAGTACTGGATAGGTAAGGCAGAAGAGTCCAGTACACATCACTTTCTCCGTTTGGCGACGGCAGACGACGATGCCTATTTTCAACTTGGCAAAGAAGAAGCTATGAGTGCGTAGGGAAATGTGATGGAATAACAGAAGGGGGGAAGGAGTAAAAAGGCACAGTATGGTGGACCTTCTTCTTGTTGACGGGCCCGCCTACGCCTCTAAAGACGTCATCCACATGCACGAAGCATAAAGTTCTGAAGGCAGGGAGAGTTAGCTACAATGCAAACAATCACGGACAGATACACAGGAGATACATTAATACATACACCCGTATATACATATCTGCGTACACATAGATCCGTACATTGTAGAGACTAACTAGTTGATATCTGACACATGTTCTCCTGCCAACGTAGAAGAAATACCTATGTATGTAAATCATCCTTCGGCGATCGAAATGTCATGATACGTATGCATACACAGACTCACACATGTTCCCCGAATACGCAGGAAACAGACACCGAATAAGAAAAATAGAAATAAACTGGCACTCTTGTTGTGGTGTATATGCACCTACAATCCTCCCCCCGTTTGAAAGAGATTTTAGAAAAGCTGACTAGAGTAGAAGAAGAAACAGTCTCTCTCCAGATATCAGTGAATCGATACGTACTTGGCGACACGCTGATTAATTCGAAGTATGTACACCAGACGTTTTGCCACATCAAGGGAATAGAGAATTGTATCTGGGCTAGCTTTCGCTGCTTCCATGATCCTCTTCCAGGTTGCATTGCTCTGCTCCATCAGTCCCATTACACACTGGGCCTTCATGGTCTCCGCTGCACAAAGAAAAAGCAGACCCAGATAGAAGCGCCGGGCTTGCAGGTTATCTTATGATGAAGGTCCGTCCTTCTTCAACAGACATCGCAGACAAGAGACGACCCCGAGATGGGCGAATACAGTGAGGCCGACGTCACATGCAAGAGGAGTACGTATAGAGGAAAATAAGAGGGCCGTGCCACCGCAGAAGTGTGGGCGAGTAGGTTCAGTTCCACATAAGGGAATTCACCTAGCTACCTTCTCCCTCAGACGACTGCATGTTTTTGAGAACACGCGCCTTTCCTTCTCTAGGCGGCTATACTGAGGCTCCGAACGCGGGCGCGTCAACGAGCTCAGAAATGACTTGCCCGTTCATACACTGTAGTTGCAGAGACCTACTTACACCTCCTCTTTACAGACGAGAGCAGTCTCTGCAGTTGTCATGTATCCGTAGAATCTGAAAGCTTACGAGTCGCCGAAATGACGCGAGCAACTGCCTCGAAGAAGAGAAGATTCTGTTTCTCATCCAGAACTTCTGTCTCCTTTGTATGATTCGCGATGATCTCCATGATAAAAGGCTCTGGCTCCTCTGAGACGAAGAATACAAAACTATCAATCTCAGAGAGCTTCCACGAGATTAAGGAGTTACACGTACAGTCGCTGCAGCTATCTCTACACCTTTCTTGCCTATCCGCACCGAATGCTTACCTACCCTCTCCGGTACCTGCGTGCCACAGAGGTCATACTCTCTGCCTCGATCTCCCTCTATATATTGGTATGAAATAGAAGGGAAAGACGGAGAGATCACGCTTTGTTACTACGCTTATACAATACACAAATGCCAGGAAAAGAACACACTGGAAAGAACTCACTGTGAAGCACGAACAGATGGCCTACTTTCATGTATACACCAGAGTTTGATAGAACACTTCTGCTGACAGCCTGCCCGTTCATTCGTTGTTTCGATATCTGTATCACGCGCAGAGAAAAGAGCCGAGAAGGTTTGACTTCCTAGTTCTCGCTTTCACCCGTTTCCCCCATTAATTCTCCTTCCTTTGTCCATCTCGACTGTACATAATTTCAGATAAACAGATGCATTCGCCTGTCAATTCACACAGCTATTGAGGTGCATCGGCGCAGATCTGAACGTCACCGGTGTCACCCCCGTACTGTTAAGCCCAGTTGGATCATTCGGAGTGGTCGAGGACGGCCACGAGAAACAAGTCACGTATCATCTGTGATATCTTTGTCGTGTGCGATATACGATTACATGGACAGTATATATAATACTGGTAGATGCACCTACACATGGATCCACAGGCATATTCCTACATCTAACAGACAACCCGTGTATATCTAAATACTCCCAATACACACAAACCTTGGGCATCTCAGGCGACACCCAAACCTCCCCACACTTCTGTTCACCCGCGTATCTCTATACGTACCAGGTCGAGTAGCGGCCATGGCTTGCTTGCATTTCTGCGCGACTTTAAGAAATGTTTCACACGCCATATCCTGTACACCTGGGAAGGTCTCATGCATGAACTCGAAGAGCTTGTGTACGACCGTTTTCAGAAACTTCCAGTGTGCCTTCAGGAAGCGGGGGTACTGACCAACGACATACATAATATTACTCGCTACTATCTGCATCACACAGCAGAGAAGGAATCCGAAACGGGTGGAAGGCCACTTTTTCGAAAAGTATTAATTCACCATCTTGAGAAGATCCTCTACTGTCGGCAATCGACAACAGATTCAGATCTCATCCCTGTCACAATGATTCTCTTGTATGAAAGAAACCGCCCCAGGCTTCCTTGAATCAATGGAACGCATCAAGAGTGGTCACCGACAAAGAAGACTGTCTAGATGATCTGCCGATAAGAAGAGCGCGGAAAAGCTGAGTCGAATTCGTGTACATGAATGCATGAGACAGCCGTAAAAGAAAGCGAGGTGCGTATATAAAGCTGGATGACATTCCTACGTCACTGTCTCTTTGTAAGGAGTTAGAATGGACACAGGACGTCTTCACACCAGAAAGTCCTTGCCTTTTTTCTGCAAGACTTCTTCTACCCTCAGCTACAGTAGTTGCTGCTACTTGGCACGACCGGCCTACTATGCATTCTGTCCCTAGCCGGTTGAAGACAAATGCCTCGAGATCAACCAAGTTTCTTCGGTAGGCGGCCGACGGAGATGTAACCCGCTTTTCCGCTACGAAAAGCGACGATGGTAAGAAGAAAGAGCAACATCTGCGAGTCTAGGGCTTGAATGCAAAGAAAGTTCAGTCCTTCGGATAGAACAAAAACCCAAAGAGCTTTCCATTAACCGTAGGGTAATTGTTCTTCTCACCGCTTTATCATCTTTTTCTTTCATGAGCTCGCAGAGGTTAAGAAGATTTCGGATGACTTGAACGAGAAATCTTCTTTCTATATCTTCTCTCATAGCCCCGCTGATGGAACCAATTGAATAGCAAAGTCGATTCAAGGCAGTAGGATTCCAACCGCCCAGTTGGACTGGGGCTTGCATACACTACAAAAACGCAGAAAAGTAGGAGAAAAAAAGAAACAACGATACCAGGAAGTTACCCTAGCCGTCGCAGCTCCTATCATATAGTCTCGTATACTTACTGGGGAAAGTCTCCCTACACTAAAGAGAAGACATAGATGTACAGAATAAGTACTACCGGGACCGAGAGCGTAGCGAGGTATAGTAAAAGCTTCTTTGAGGACTGCACACAACATGGGAACTTATCACAAGAGAAACAGAAAAGACCCACTGTCACAATCATCGGCACGCCTTCTCCTATGTGTCCACAACTCCCAGGCTAGCTCTACTATGTCTACAGACCCGCGGGCACCCCAGAAGACACGAAGTCGGGGTAAGTGAAATGTCTTCCGAGCAAGAACATTTGTTTCCGATGCCGAAGGCCCGGAGCAACTCCAGACACATGAAAGAGCTAAACCCTAAACCTCGGCCAGCACAGTGAAGTCGGAAAGAAGAGTCTCTTACTTCTGCGTTGAGAGTCTCTAACATGATAGCTTCCGTCTCTTCCTGACCCAGATTTGTAAGGAGGACTTGAGTACAGCGCATCGTGTTGTACAGCGCCACTTCGGCTGAAAGAGAGAGAAGAAAAGACATGCAAAATACAATCCTCTCAAACGATTCTGTGGGATGCAAGAAACTGAGAGAGGAATTGAACCAGAACAGAAATGGGAAAGTAGCTGCTGTCCTACCTGTTCTTCTCTCGCGTAAGTATACACAGATGTAACTTACGTATGTTACACACATATTTTTGTAGACACACGTACGAGTTAAGTTGTATAACCACTCTTAACTCGTTCCGCTCTCCACGGCTGAACGGATCAGGACGTCGCACTCTACTTTGAGGAGAGATACGAGACGACATGTAGAACGCCATCATGTCAACCGCCTCGTCTTTGTTCGGTAGCTATAGTCATTTGTCCCCCCTAGGCTGATAGGGCATCCTTCTCGAAGAAAGTCACACGAAGTTGCTTTTCTGAGACCTACCGGTATCTACTTCATGATCTCTCGTGACCTCCCCCGTCTCCTGATCGAACTGTATGTACACCTCCTGGGGCTTTGCCATCTTCTTGATCATGACCTTCCTGACATCATTGAGGACTCCCGAGTACATTTTCACTCGCCAGGACAAGTCAGCAGAGTTGCATGGAAGGTTGAAGCCTTCTGCTTCCTTCACTATGTTAGCATCGGCTGATCCTGAGGAGCGAAGCGAAACGGCACGTCACAGTGGTCAGCGATCTGTTTCCAAGCAGGCCCGTCCAACGCAGGTACTGGGACACCATTCAAGCTGCTGTCTCGAAATGAGAGAAGAAAGGAAAAAAACAGAGGGAAGCAAAGAACTCATGCACCTCTGTTTCAGTCTTTCCACAACCTATACTCCGGCCTAGCAAATCTCGCTTTTCCTTTCCAGGCATGAAAACCCCTCCGTTTCTCGCTGCATCAGAAATATATCTCGCGACTAAGTGCGTGATTCCTGCTTGTGCGTGCCAGCCTGCTCCCACCTTCCTATCCGTGTGACGTGCGTATCACTCAAACAGACCAACTTCTCACACAAACAAACCTCAGGTGTCTTTTTCTCTCATGCCTAGGAGACACACGAAAAGAGAATGTGAGTAACAGGGAGCGAGCGGTGCCTAACACCCAGTTCAGAAAGTCAACTAGCATGCCATGACAAGTGAAAAAGAGAGACGCAGTATAGGATTGCTCAGTGTTGCTCGAGAACGACCTAACTAGCTGTTGGCACTGATATACAGAAGGGGCCTGCGAGCATACACAACTGCGTAGTGACGAATGACTGACTAACAACGTTCACTCTAAACCCTGAAACGGCCACGGAGGCAGCGGGTAGGAGCAGTCGCTTAGAACACTTGTGTCCGGAACGAGTTACCGTTGGAGTAACTTGAGCGACCTTACCCAGCATTAGAGGCGCTTGGATCTGGCTAGCGCCATTCCTGTTCTGGCTCTGAGATCGACATAAGATTGACACAAGACAAGACAATGTGTACCCTAGTAGCCCTTGTCCTTCTGTCTCCGGCAGCACAAAGAAAACGCACCAGAGCGCCAGCCTAGTAGTAGTAGTAGGGCCGAGAATAGAAGCAGTCATTCAGAAGCTAACAACAGGGTGCACACGCGTGAAATCATCAAGTGTGGGGGCGTCGCAGTATGTGTGTCTACACTCTTCTCGCGTACCAACAACGAGAAAAATGGAAGAAGACAAGAAAAACCGTTGAACACACAGCAGGGAACGACTGTGAATACAGGCGGCACTCATGACTGTGCTTTATGCATCAGTGAGTATAAATTCAAGCACCAGATCTATATGCATGCAAACACTGAACGCTGTTAAAGGCGGTTCTTCTGCTATGGGATGAGCTGCAGAAGCGTGTAAACAGCATCTCCTGGTACGTGGAAAACATTACACGGAAAAAAACAGGAAGAAAAGATCTCATATAAGAGCTTTCGACTGCGCCAGCACGAACTAATTACGGGCTACGGAGACTTCATCTTCTTTACAGAAGTACTTGAATCTAGTACGGCCGCCTAGTACCTGTTTTGAAAGATGATCTGTTACCATGACTGGGCTGCCTGCCTGCCTGAAGAAGAGGTTCCCCCTTACCTTCACAATATCATGAACTTCATTGAGAAGTTTCTCAGCAAAAGAAAACCAGAATTCCAGGCATATATGAAACGTCTCCTCGTGTTGAAGATCGGTCATTAAAGCCAACTGCTGTAACATCTGGACGCATGCATGACTGTTTCTCTCCTTATCAAGAGGCTCGGCGATCGTCTCTCTATGATTCTTCAGGAACGCTGGAAGGAGACACGAGAAACACGTGCAAGAGTGCAGTCATCCATAGGCTCTCTCCCGGCATCCCTCCGACACTTGTACGGCTGCGAATACTTCGCCTTTTATTCATGAGGTATAAAGGCATATAAGGAGTAATGTATATCGTGTCATAGCGGCCTAGACGTGATTGCCCGTGTGTGCATGCATTCAACTTCCTACTCCTGCCACGACTACGTCGAGTAGCTCCAAACAGAAATCGTGTCAGCTCCTTCCATGGAGACAAATGGCCGATCCTGTTCGATTCAAAAACCTACTCTATCTGAAAAACATGTCCTCTGTATGAAGCGAGAGAGACCAAGAAATGAAAAGGATGGCGGTAGAAGCCATGTTATACGGACGAGACAGGTAGACAGACAACGCAGAGTACAGAGGAGCGGATAACCAAGTGTATGCGTGCCGTCAAAGCACGTATGTTTGGCCAGGTATGAAACACGAGAAAGCGAATGAATGCATGCACAATTCTTGAATCCCAGATGACGAGAAAACCCGCGAGATATAAAGCCTCACGACAAGAAACTGCACTAAGAGTGCCGATGAAAAAACCCACCGGACATAGAAGCCGCACATCTAACTGCGAACAGATGAAGGCCTTTCCTCAGCAAAGACAGGCTCGGCCAGGGAACTGCCGCCAACGTCACAGACGGGCAGATAGATAGATAGATATAGATGAAAATAGATAGATAGACAGATATATACAGATGAACACAGATAGGGAGATACAAAGATGAACATTCCAACTGTTTTCTTTCATCCCCCCCAGGACGACACGAGCCAGAGAGATCCATTCAAGACGAGAAAGAGTGTCAGACGTTCTTACCTGTTAAGCAGAGAGAGAGTTGACAATAGATGGTTTCCCAAAAGAGACGCATCTGTGGAGGAACTTTTCCGACATCTTCAAATCTCAACGTTTGAGGAGGTAGAGCCAAGACCTTATTAACTAATTGAAGCCAAAAGACGACAACCCTGTCACGGAACATATTGATCCCATCGGGGCTTAACTGAAGTGATGCTATCTCTGTGAGGCATCTTAAGCAATCAGCCCGGAATTGAGGGGCCTCCCAGAAGTGGTTCAGTAGGGATTCGATAAGATCTGTTTCAAAGACAAATCCTAGAGGAATCCATTTGAGGAAATGCGCGAGACATTTTAATGTTTGCTGAACAAGACTTTCTTTCATTCCCGCTGGATTTGCTACATAACTCTTTAGGATGAAAGTACAGACATCAAAGACTTCTTGGAATTGGGCTGTTAGTTGACCTGCAAGCTTCTCAACCTTCTTGGAAACCATATCCGTTCTCCCAAAGTCGAACACTTCTTCGGAAAGCATATTCAGAAGTCTCATGTTGTTCTCGCATATCGATTGGCTAACTTTACTTGCTTGACATAACTCTGTTATGAACCCTGGCCACCGATCTGGCCATTCCTGTTTTACAATCTGAAGAGTAAAAGAAAGATGACAAAAGATGAGAAAAAGAGGAAGTTGAAAAAAAAAAAGAGACTGGATGAAATAGAAAGAAAAGTTGTAGGTGTATCTGGAAATGAAGGCCCAACACCGAAATTCAAGAGGAACTTAACAAAAAAGCCCTGAAGTCGAGATTCAAAGAAAGAGAAGGACTGGATACCTATCTGCACCGGACACGATAAAGCCACAAGTACTCCAAGCTCCCATCTACAGGAACGGATCTCTCTACTGCAGTTGGAATACACACGAAAGAGAGAAGCCGCATAGAGGTAAAAAACGAACAAAGTCAGGGAAGGTAAGAAATGTGAAGGAGATATACATGCGCGGTATTCCAAACACTTTGTTGGCCGGGTTACACAGGTATGTAATGAAAGACCTTCAGATTTCTAGTCATTCCCCTTTACTCATCGTTTTCCTGTTCGCTAGAGAAAAGATGTGAGCTGTCCAAGTAAAGAACTGTCTTTACATCTCGGTAATAGCGAATCCTCTCTCTCTTGTCTACTGTAGACGAGCAAGTCATTACTTACTCCTGCCTAATCCGAGTAAACTAGAACAAATCGATACATGCTATCCTCTCTACTCTTTGAATGCCGCATGTCTGGCTGAGCTATCCTGTCTCACCTGAATGAGATTTTCATTCACTTTGTTGACGAAATGCTTCTCTGTCTGGCAGGTACGCTCGTCGCTAGCCAAGCGAATAACCAAGTCGGTAACGAAAACTTTAATGCCGTTTCTCTCTGCTTCTGGGAGAATATTCCACCGTGTCTACAAGAAGAATACGAGAAAAAAACACAAGGGAAATAGTAAGAAGAAAAGTACGAAAGAGAACGGAGAAACTCAACGGGTACTTGGAGGGTATAACATTAAGAATTGAAGAGTGTGTTCAGGTGTACTTACACCCGCAGAGCATGTGGATGCCAAGAGAAGTAGGGAATACGTGGAGAAGCCATGCAGTCTTCGAGTAGCGTAAAGACGTATGATTCGTATGTGAATACTGAAGAAGTATGAGGGCGACGGAACACAACAAGATACCTACGTATATACATACATAAATCCTATCGACAGAGCTACGAAGGCATCTCAGGGGAAGAGACATGCACGTGATCCACTCATGGACCTCCATCCAAACACACTCTAGTAAGAAGATACTACAAACCACACACAGCAGCATCGTCGCATCAATCAACAACAGCAGACTCAAAACTAGCTCTAAGCGTGCGAGAATCCTGTGTTTTTAAGACTTGCGGTAGAGAACCAACGACAAGAATATTCTTCATCTCATCCACTTCCATCACCTTCTCGGCCAAAAATCCCTCCTTCTCTCTTCTTCTTTGCCCTTCATACCTGGATAGTATTCTCTAAGATTTGAAGAGCGACAAACTTCGTGTTCGCGTCTCTCGACTTATTGAGAATGACGGCTACATAACTCCAAGCCTCTGGCATGTTCTTGAACTCCCCCAGAACTTTATGCGCGACATCTCTCTAACCCACAACAGCAATAGCATTCAAGAGCAGTTTCAAGGCAATCATTTCATCTGCAGCATGTCTGTCATCTTTCTTAGACGTCCACTGACATAATCTCGAAGAAGTTCCTGAAGAGCAGACAAAGTCTAAAAGCTAAGTGGTAATCAGATTGTCGAAGACAGAGGAACAAAGGAATCCGAGGGGCGAAGATAATACGGACACAGGCATAACTGGTGGATGTACACTGTGAGAGTAACGGAAGAAGACGAATGAAATGATGGACGGTGAAGAGAGAAAAGACAGAATAGGAAACCTTAAAAATCACCTGAGTAGAGAGTAAGTAAAGAAACCACACACCATACGCATAGAAAACAGATCTGTCTAGTGTGAGAGAGATACCGCAGTCCCTGCATCTGACATTTCCTTGAAGGATTCGAGGTTTTCGAAGCGAGACAACGGGGCTCAGACGCGCCCTTCTTGTAGCCACACCACGGCACAGCGTATCTATTCAAACAATCCCCTCTTCTATATGGCTGTATACGAGATATAGTGCATCTTGATGAAGTGGCGAAAACACCGACATCATGGAAAAATTATTGTCACTGTCATGGATAGATAGAGAGATACTAAAAACGTGATGCGCTGTGTGTGACATATATAAGTAGAAAGACTGCATGGAGTGTCATGAAGTATTCAGGCTTCGCAAAACATACCGAATGAGTGTCGGTATTTCCGAACATGGCAGCAACGACCTGATCAAGAAGCGCCACCTTGGCGTCATCGAAGGGCGTACTGCCGTCAAGAAGAATCCGAGGGTCTGAGAGCGCCATCTTCAATAGCTCTCTTACGTTCTCCTACTCAGATAGAAGAAGAAAGTAAGGAGTATGACTGAGAGGCAACAAGAGGGTAGGTCTGTGCTCTTTTTCTAAGGGTGAAGAAACGTCTTTCGAAGCTTCCCAAGAAGTTTCAAAGAGACGATGAAGAGAAAGTGAGAAGGAAGGAAAGGAAGTAGTCGCTGTGGGTGTGTGTATTCTTTCAAGTCTCCGCACTGTCCGTGTTACGCTTAGGACGTAAGATCCCGGCGAAGTAGGCTTGCTTCCTTGATTATGATCAATAGAAAAAAGAAAAGGAAGAGAAGAAGAAGCTATCTCTCTTTTTCACGTTATCTTGAAGAATGAAGAACTCAAGTGGTGCTGCTTATCACACTAGAAAGGAACGTAGAAAGTGCCAAGACAATAAGAAAAAAACAAGAGAAGGATTATGATGAGACCACTACATAAAAGAAAAGAAATGACGGCACATAATCCGGCGCCTCAATGGGGGACGGGGCATCAATACACCAGACTGCTCGAATGACGACAGAGACAGAGAAGCATGAAAGAAGGGCCTTCTTCTTTACAGAAGACACGATGAAAAGACCAGAAAGATGTAATTTCTTGTGTAGACCGTTGATTCAAGGTGGCGATACGACTCCTAGACGAAAGAAAACTTCTCTCTGTTTGACTTTCTACCGTGATGCGGCTGAAAGCAGAGAGGCAAAGGAGAACGCCTACTTCTGGAAGGAAAAGCAGGTGAGCGAGCTATCAAGATTTCTGAAACAACTTGTCAAGAGAAGGAGGATTCAGGAAGACGCTGGGAGAAGATCGCGAACAAAAGAATGAAAGAGAAGTCGTCTTCGCCGGTATGTTCTCTTAACCCTCGAAGGAAAAATTCAAACTGATGGAGAACAATCCACCCCCCTTGTACGACTCAAGTGTAGTAACACCAGCAGAGAGAAAGAGAAAGAAGAAAGGAAACCTTCACCAACACCACACAATTAGATCGCATGCTAGATCTATACCAACCTAGTCTTGTCTATTGACTAGATCATAAGATGTCAGCGATCACACAGGGGGGAAGAGAATGTCTCTTTTCAAGATGATATGCGCATTCCTCCTTGCTTTTCTCCTTGGGTTTCCCTGCCTTCCTCCTCAGTAATCATCCGCTACTTTTGCTTCTTCCTTGATTGACGCAAAGGAAAGGAAGGCTTGAAAGTCATGCCATTCAACTTAACGTGACAGAAATGAAGGATGTATCTCAATCACTTGGCTGTCGTGCAAACAAAAACGAGCCTTCTTGGCCTCATGTCCAAGATGAAAGAAAGGAAGGATACGAGGGAGGTGAATGGAAAACTTGAATAGTAGCTGGATAGTAAGTACGTGTACCTTCTCAGATGTATACAGGTGAACGCTGTGATTTAGCGCCCGTTGAAGCAGAGGACGTGCAACAGCAAGTATGCTTCACTTTTATGCCGACTAACCAATCTATATTCATCTATGGACAGTTATCGGGGGTGTATAGACAAAACGGAGCACGCGGTGTATAACATAGATGAGGGATGCATACATAACAGCCTGAGAGCTATCTAGGATGAGTCCCTGGTGGGAGAAAAAGAGCTCTGAGATTATGCTCCGAAGCATTCCTTGAGGAGAAGATGATCGGAAAAAGGGAGAGACAAAGACGAAGACCCGGCAGAAAGGAAAACAAAGACACCAATAGCAACGGCAGTGCACTGCTATGGGCGGAAGGCGAACGAGAAGGAGATCACGTAGAGAGATCAAAGCCGGGGAGGAAAAGATTCCGCTGTGAAGGCGAGGAAGAAACACAACGAAAGTGAGAGAACGTCTGGTATGAAGGAAAAGCAATCAGCAGGGAAGGCGGGAGCAGAGCGAGCTAAAGCAAAGTAAGAAAAGGACGCCTTTCCCGTTGAAGGAGAGATGCTGCTGCCGATCCTGTGGCACAACGGCGTGAAGTGGTCTCCGGTTGAGAGAGAAGCTTTGGAGAAATGAGAACCTCGGTACATGGGAGGGATCGAAAGTGTGTCAGTCTGTATCCTGCAAGGGTACAAGCAGACCGGAAAGAACAAGTAAACCAGAGAAATATGGGTTTATTTGTTATGTGTATCTGTTTTAGGTTGGACTTTCTTTCAAGCAGAAAATGCAAAGTTATGATAAGTATTATTTTGAGTTTCGAAACTGACTAGAAACATAGAGAAGAATCTCTACGGTCACAGATATACACAGATGGGGAGGAGAACCGAACAAAGTCACTACCGCGTTGCTTGCTCCTGTACACCACGATAAGAGAAAGAAGAGCAAAGAACGGACGGCGAACTGGAGCCACCCAAAGAACAATCACAATAACAAGCTTAGCTCCGCATATCGCGCCAAGCAGTGCACGTGACTAAGACCGCTCAGCGCAAGGCCGATGGTGGCGTGTGTGAAAGCTGGGTCCCTCATCACATACAACTGGATCACTGTGCCGCAAGTATTGCATTCAGTTGACTTACTAGTTCACTCGGGACACACTCGAGAACAGAGAAAAGACCGAAGGCAGACCCGTCACGGCCCTCGTGGAACAAACATCGAGAGTTCACAAAGCCCTCCTCGTGTATTACACCGCGAGACATGACGGCCGCGAGTGCTCAGAACATGTGAAAAGCCGTGGTGAACCCAACTCGAGGACAAGAAAAGACAGCGCCTACCGCCGTCAGGAACTAACACGAACAGAGGTCACCACGTAATTTGGTCGACGCCACTTATCCACGGTCCCTGAAAATTCGGGGGCCCCCTTGCACCCGAAAGGATGCACGCTTGGAGAAGGGGGAGGGGAGAAGGGGTCACGTCATTCATTGTGGTCGACCACCGCACCGGGAGAATGAAACACTTCGAGCAGTCCACGGGAATGAAGACCTACCAGAGCGCACCAAGGTCGCAGCGTGGCACGTTGTAGCGTGTACAGATCCCTCGCAGAAAGGGCCAGAGAAGCCATGGAGTGTAGCGCCTGAGATAGGTTGCACTCCGGCATACGGATACGGGCGCAGCTTGGGTCAGTCTCGAGACAAAGCGGATGCGACAGAGACGAAATCGATTCGAAAAACGGAAAACGGCTTTCAAACCTCCAAGTGGGAGAAACAGAGGCGTTGAATGCATATGCGCGGCGCACGCATCCTAGAGACCAAACAGGCCACATTACACGAGTAGCAGGCAGTATGGGACACGGTGATTTCAACTCCGATATGTGATTTGGATTCTCATGGACATGGTACGTCCCAGTAACGTGGGAGCGGAGATGAAGCACACGCACGGACGAATCTCTTTCGTAGAGAAAAACAAGTCTAAACTCTTGAGCAGCGGTTTGACTGAAGAGATACCAGCCCGCACAGAAAATAGAAAGCACGAAAAAGCATGATTTTCTAAAGACCTTTCAATTCTGAGCCGCTGTCGCTGACCAGCTGGACGCGGGAGAAAAGAATGCCGAGGTTGGTGTGGACTTATCAGGGAGGCCGAAAGGTTCTCGGGAAAAAAACCATGCATCTGCCTTTCGACGCGGCAAATGCTCAATAGACCAGGTACGTTATGTGGCTAAGTTAGAGGAGACACGGAGCATACAGCGAGGAATGCTGAAAAGAGGAAAAGAACAAGGCAACGACTCCACTCCTCTAGGTGGCGGTGCGCGGCCAAGGCGGGTCTTTCCATCGCGAGCGAATGCATCGGG